>NC_088360.1:119420969-119570969 GCF_034508935.2 Berghia stephanieae
TCATTGTTGGGTTTCATTAAATGGCCCCAGAGCCCTCTGTAATTTTGTCCCTATTACATTTCACTTTGTAAACAAGTTGGATAACAGGACAGAGAAAACAGGCAAAAGCAAATAGATTAGAAAAAGCGATGAGAGAAAAACAAAAGAGAATGAAAAAGGTTAAAATGGACATTTAACAGGTTTCATATATAAAAGAGTGATTAAAGAATTGGGGTATTGGAGCGATCAACTATGGTCACAGCATAAAATTATTTATTTTACTTTTCTTTATTTACGCTAGCGTCGACGCAGACATCATAGAAGGAACGAAATTGACGTCACTCTGCCCTTTGTTATTGTTTTTAGCCAGCATTTTTTTTTACCAGTAGTTCTCACTAAAGGTTGCACATAGTTTTGTGTGTTTGTACGTTATATTTGGCTGGCGGATGTTGTGACTATTTTGATTAAGCGCATGGCATCAACAAGAACTGCTGTGAGTCACCCCACGATCACTAAATTACGATGTTCTGTGGGGCACCTTGATATTATTACGCCGTTGTTTTGTTTCTGTTCTGTTTTTATTTTTTCCTTTTTAAAATAAAATTCTCGATTTCTTCTTTGTTCATTTACAAGAATTTATCATTGTATTCAATCAGTTTGCTGACTCTGTCTGATCTTCGGACCACATTAGTTTAAGTTGCAGTCAATGCAGCATTGCGACCACTCTGTTTCCTCTGTGTTTATTAAGGATGAGTAGCAAGAGGCCAGTAAGAATGAGAAGCACGCATATTCCGACATACGAATTCTGATGCTCACATCGATACACATATCTATTTCTAGAGAAGAAAAAAGCCCCAATTATCTTGAGACCTAAGGTGCGTAGATGTCTAATGATGTTTTGAATGTGAGATGTTCATCGTCTTCTATTATTACTTTTTTGTGGTGGCAGTTCCAGTCTCAAATGGTCTTAGGACGAAATCAGGAGATCTCATATCCAATCCCTTATTGTATTGATTTTTTATTCTCTCTCCCTCTCTCTCTCTCTCTCTCTCTCTCTCTCTCTCTCTCTCTCTCTCTCTCTCTCTCTCTCTCTCTCTCTCTCTTTTGGTGCGTTGTCTGACCGAGTTCATGCCTTTTCAAGTTTTTATCTTCACTATAGTGTCTGCTCCCATTTCCACGCAAAAAGAAAAAAAAAAGAAGAGAAATGAGTTCAAAATTAATAAAGTTGACATCCCTCAGCTCTTTGTTAATGTTTTATTTCGTGACTAGTTCTCACTAAATTATAGATAGAATGCGCTTGGCCAAGGAGTTCACAACATTGCCATCCGGAAGTATAACGGACCAACACACAAACTCTGTGTAACCATGAACTTTTATAGTCAGGTTGATACAGTTTAGTGAGAACAACTCACAAACGCGGATGGCAAAAACAATAACAAAGGCCTGAGTGACGTCATCTTCGAACTATCTATATCAATCAGACTATATAAGGAAAAGGCCACGCATGGGTTTTGTATGTTGGTAAATCTCATTTGTTGTGATTATTTTTCATAAACGTTTTGATAGTTCGAAGATGACGTCACTCAGGCCTTTGTTATTGTTTTTTGCCATCCGCGTTTATGAGTAATACTCACTGAACTGTATTAACCTGACTATAAACGTTCATGGATACACACAGTTTTATGTGTTGGTCCGTTACACTTCCGGATGGCAATGTTATGAGCTTCTTAGCCAAGCGCATACTATCTATAGATAGTATGCAGATGACGTCACTCAGGCCTTTGTTTTTGCCATCTGCGTTTGTGAGTTCTTCTCACTAAACTGTATTAACCAGACTATAAAAGTTCATGGTTACACAGAGTTTGTGTGTTGGTCCGTTATACTTCCGGATGGCAATGTTGTGAACTCCTTGGCCAAGCGCATTCTATCTATAGCACCAATACCTGACATTGTGTTTAAAATTTCAAAACTGAGAAGGACAAAAGAAGTGCCTATTCATTCATACATATTGATTGCTCAAGGATTGGGCATTTAAAAATATTATTATTCGTGACTACAAACCGTTTACTCGATCAGAAGGTCAATGACATGGGAGTAGCAAGATTTATTGATTGTATAATGTTGTTTATGAGAAAAGTTTTAAGACATTGATTTCAATTCATAGCATTTACCTAGGTATGAATCAACTCAGTTCAAACGTCATGCAGAGTTTTTGCACGATGTTACTTTCCAAACATGGAAGCCATTTTTTAAATAGCTTTACTGATTATTTTTAAGATTTTAAACCGACTTTTTTGAGTGATAGTAATAGAATATCTATAATCATTGAACATCACCTTTGTACGTGAGGTTTTTTAATATAGAGCAATATTCACTAAACATGCTCAAAGCATTTTACAAATTATAGTCCCTGACCAACAGCAACATGTAACATATAGAACGAGACAGAGGCACGCTGTTAACGGCCATGTGTTCATTTTACACCGGAGTACGGTGAGAGCATGTGAGGAAAGAGCCTTTCCAAGGACTCAACTATGCGCCGAGCGAGACTCGAACCCAGGAACTTCCGATCCGAAAGTGAGTGTCATACCACAAGACCACATAGCCACAAGCTACTGAACAATTTATCTTTTTTGTAATAACAATTTCAATATTAGTGTATTTCTTTTTTTTTTTAATATTCCTGATGATGTACTTTAGTTGTTTTGTTTGTTTTGTTTGTTTGTTGTGGTTTTTTTGTTTTTTTATGATTAAAAGAAAACCCTGATAAAACAAAATGAAAGTCCGTGGGGTAATCTTCTTATATTGTTCTATATCTGGAACTGTGATAATTGGTGCAGGCTTAGCAAATTATCAACATACGTCACGATTTTAATTTGTTTTCCTCCTGAATCAAAATGTCAACCCAATAAGTAATTACAACTGAAATAATATAGTTTTACATAAAAAATGAGAATGACCTTTTTAAATATCAAAACTTTGAGTAAATATCAGTTTTTAATCAGGAGAAATAGTGAGAGTATGGGTATGAAGAAAGGAGAGAGAGAAGGAGAAGAAGAATAAAAAACAGAGAGAGAGAGAGAGAGAGAGAGAGAGAGAGAGAGAGAGAGAGGGACAGAGACAGTGTATGTGTGTAAGAGATAGATAGATACGTATATAGATGGATAGAATGATAATTAAATAGATATGAGATCAAAAGATGGATAGATAAATAGATAGATAGATATATAGATAGATAGATAGATAGATAGATAGATAGATAGATAGATAGATAGATGGATAGATGAATAGATAGATAGATAGATAGATAGATAGATAGATAGATAGATAGATAGATATGGTTTATTTTTCAGGAGTGACAAGTAGTTCTCAAATGATCAATGAATGACTTTTGGTACGAAAGAATGACAATCACAAATCTCTCTTTACGATAGTTAGTGACGTAGAAGTGGCATGATGCCATACATTATGGTAGTTGTTTTTGTTGTTTTTTAAAGAATGGATGTGCGTTCATGATGTATCATATCTACTAACGATAATATCGGCAATCATTCCGTTAAAAGCTGCATTGAATTGGAAAAAGTAATCAATGTCAAATTTCACAATCTGAGCTACATCTTCTACTTGAATTCTTTTAAAATTCGTCATATAATGTCACTTCCAGGAAAGCATCATAATTTGTTTTATTGATTTTTTCCCCCTTATTGACAGTGGTATTCAAGTTGGTCGAGTGAAATCTGGTTATTGAAAGAGAAGATACTGCTCCAAAAGCACCAAGACAACTGTCTTTTTCGTAGATTTGAAATCGTTTACTTCATATCGATAGACTAAGATTGGCAATAAATAATATATCGATATGCAAGTAAACACTTTCCGTCCAAACTGAGTGCGGTGAGAAAATGTGAGTAGAGGACTCGAATTTGCATCGCCTAGATCGGGACACGAACCAGGAACGTACTGGTCCGAAAGTGAATGGCATATTACAGACCAGGTCATAAACCCACAAATACATGCTTACGTTTTACTGCGAATAAATTGTAGAGCTGCCAAGTCGGTGCAAATTGATCATCGTAGCCATTGTCTCTGAGGTTATAGCTTTAATAATTCATAACACCATTAATGGAAATGTAACGAATTATATAGCACGATGCAGACAAAAATATGCTAATGTACGTAACGTAAAGAACACGACTAGATACCATAGTAATGAAATCAAAAGGAAACACACAATTTGGGATTCATCTCTGCTGTAATAAAAATGCAACAAAAAGGTGACTTACATGCGTAGTATTCAAATACAAAAAGTTCCTTCAATTGTAATATTAATACAAACGAGTAAAGGGAATTGTTTACTTAAAAAGACGGAATTACAGTTAAGAGATGGAAATACAAGTTGTGAAATAAATATTCAGCTATTACGGAGCATATAAAATAATGCACCGACACTGTTTCTTTAAGCAATTTTGAGATATTGTTAGGTTTCCTTTTTCTCGTTTGATTGTTTGTTTTGTTTTGTTTTGGAAAAAGGGGAAAGGGGGGGGGGGGTTCTTTTTGTTCTTTTGTTGGGGGCTTTGATGTTTGTTTATTTGTAATGTATAAATCAAATATTATAAAAATGATGCTTATGGGACAGTGTTTAATTTACTCACTCGAAGAAAATGCTTTTTTAAAGATCACTAGATGGGTGGCTAATGTTGTGGTGTGAGTGCTTCTTTTCTTTGCACGTTTGTACGTGGTCGTGCTTTTACAAACACGATGCATTATTGCTCTGCTTTGTTTTGATGCCATCAATTCACGAAGCCCTGCCTACATTCAAGACTTTATTGTGCCCTACAACCCCACTCGAAATCTCAGGTCCTCAAAATGGTATCACCTTCAAATTCCAAAAACTAATCTTAAACGTTTTGGCGACAGATCATTCAGTAAAATAGGTCCCATCACTTGGAATTCACTCCCACTGTCAGTCAGACTTGAAAGCAGCGTTGATAAATTAAAAAATAAACTGAAAACCTATCTCTTTGGGAAGTATTTAAATTAGATTATGCCAGGAATTATTGCAAAGTGCATACGTTATATATATATATATATATATATATATATATATATATACATACATATATACGTGTGTGTTTGTGTGTGTTCGAGTAATATATTTGCGTACAGTGTGTGTATGGATGTGTGTGAGTTTTAGTTCGTATGTCCGAATCTGAAGTGTGTAATGTTGTTTACTGATGGTCAATGTGAAGCGCTTCGAACCTTCGGCATAAGCGCTATATAAATGTACATTTATTATTATTATTATTATTATTATTATTATTATTATTATTATTATTATTATTATTATTATTGTTATTATTCATAACTGCTCCAAAAGCAGCGGTCAAAAATCAAAATCAAAATCATTTTCCAATCTTTTATTTTAGATCGAATTTGTAATACATGCAACAATTGGAAGTATTTGTTTAGTTTCATTCTTTCTTTTTTCCCCCCCCCTTTTTAAAAAAATCATGGGCGATAAATAGTTTCCAAAGGTTAAACGACTAACTTTTAACATGCACAAAGGAAAATCATCAATCCCTCTTTACGATTGTTGGTGACATAACGGTGACATGTTGCAATAATGAACAGTCGTGCACCGCATGTTTTCATGATGTAATCTTCAAACGATAATATCAGCAGTTATTTTAGTTAAAAGCAGCATTCAATCGGAAAAAAGTAATAGATATTGAATTCCATAGTCCAGGCTACATATTCTACTAGAATGAACAATTTTGATTTTTACAATCCATTCTAGAACTTCACTTTCAGAAAAGCAATATATTTTGTTTTATTGATGTTTTCCCCCCTCACTGACAGTCGTATTCAAGTTGATTGAGTGAATCTAGTTATTGATTGAGAAGACCGTAACTGTTTAGAAAGTATCATTTCATCTGAAATCTTTACTTCATATTGATGGATTAAGATGGCCAATAAACGATCTATGGATATGCAAGTAAATATTTGATGTCCGAACTGAGAAATTTTATTTTGTCAGCGATTGGTAGGTAGTTTTGGCATCTCCGAGACTATATTATTATAATGCGGGGAGTAGAATTAAAGAATGTGTGGCGATCTGTATTTGTTTTGGCTGAGGGTCTTGACAGCTTGGCGTTGTGTGATTTTTTTTCTTTTCATGTTTTTCATGTCGTGTGGTGTTAATGAAATGTGTTTGCCGTTTATAAAAAAAACTGACTTTGCTTCCTGCGGTTATGTGGTCTTGTGATATGACACTCACCTTCGGGTCGGAAGATCCTTGGTTCGAGTCCCGCTCTGAGTGGCGAATAGTTTAGTCCTTTGGGAAGGCTCTTAACCCACATTCTCTCATCGTACTCAGGTGTAAAATGAGTATCTGGCCATTAACGACGTTGTCTCTGTCGTAAAAAATTGTAATATCACCTAACAGCGTCACGTCTCGTTCTACATGTTATGTGTTGTTTGTTGACAAGGGACCCCTTGTAAAGCGCTTTGAGCACGTTTAGTGGATAGTTACTTCACTATATAAATGCTCTATTTTTGTGTTTTCCGATGGTCTCTAGGCCGAGCTGGTTGATTTATCTAAGATATGTGTTCATTCAGATTTTGTATGCGTTATGAGTCCAGCTGCTTCTTTCCTGACGTTTCTGGAAATAAAAAAAAATATCCCTTCTTTCATCCCTAAGGGAAAATTTGTCTTCAGGATAAGACTAGAATAACCCAGGCACCAACCGCAGTGCAGCGTCGAAAAGTAAACCAGAGCAATGTGACTTGCTCAAGGCCAAAGACCAAACAGCTCGGCGGATAGTCAAACTCGGTACCCTTTTGGTACGAAATCCAGACCATAACCTCGTGCTACGCCACCCCCCACTTCCCCAGGAAATGCGACTGCACCACTTTTTTAGTTATAAGAATCCTTTTTGAAAAAGGCACGTCAGTACCGTCAATTCGGGTAACTTTACGTCAAGGGGGAACTTTGCCTCAAATGTGGACTTTGCCTCAATGGGGAAATTTGCCTCTGTGAATTCGGAGCATTTTGAATATCCTCAGGTTTGTTGCAGTTATTGTACCCGAAAAAGACTTGAATTTTTATCAACGGAAATAATTGCCGCAAAACTAAACAATCTCTTATTGGTCCAAAATTAAAGAGGCAAAGTTTCCCCTTTATGCAAACTTACCCCAGTTGACGGAAATAGGATTTAAGAAATTGAGCATTGTTTAAAACTTAATAATATCAATAATTTTTTAATTTTAATTTTAATTTTCGGCATTGGGTAATCCCGAAATAAAACTAGAAAGAAGCTGAATTCACCATTGTTCATTGACATTCCTAAATATAAGTGTGTCGTTATTTCTGTGTCTACAGCAAGACTGTTTTAAAATACATGACTTTATGGCTATGGAATTAAGGGGGGGGGGGGAGTTTCCATTTGTATTAAAAATACACGGCCATAAGCTGTGTAAATGGTTGGATCCGCAATCGTCCAATCAACACAATTTGGATGGAAGTTTAATAATTCAGTGAAAATGTTAACATATGCATAATATTATGATCTTGTAAATCACTCAGACCAGTGTGAAGCAAGATGACTAATAATCACTGTAAATAATGAAACTGGAAGGATATCCTAAGGCAAAATGAATAACAGCCCACTGCCATTGGCAACGGTGGACTGAAATGGAATGCGAACACTCCGTTGACGCAATGTAAAACTCGACTAATACTCGAGACTATCGAAATAACTTGCCTGAATTAAAGGGGGGGGGGGGGGGGGGGGGGGGGGGAGGAAAAGAAGAGGGGGTGAGGGCGGGGTGAAAATAAACAAAAGAAATGGCATGGTCATGAAATAAAGCTATTTGGTTCTGATGGCTCTGGCTGAAATAACACTTAACTCAAATGTCATCGCTCCTCGAAACGCGAGCATTCTTCCTCTCCTTGTGACAGTTGATGGTCGCAATGTTTTTTCCATGATTGTGTGTGAAATGCTAAATGATTTAAAATAAGTTACTTTCATTTATGATATTGGTAGAAATCGTGAAATGGAAATTGCAACCTTTTCAGTTCTGAAAATCTTAAATCGTGGAATGAGAATCAAGGAAATGACATATTATTATGTTGGATTTTAAATATGAACAATTTTCGCAAACGGGCTTATCTTTATGATACTCTCCCACATATCTAAACGTTGTTCTTTCCTCGCGGAATATGGAGAGAAAAAAAGAAAGAGGGAGAGAGAGAGAGAGAGAGAGAGAGAGAGAGAGAGAGAGAGAGAGAGAGAGAGAGAGAGAGAAAGGGGGGGGGGGCGGCGAGAGAAGGGTTCGGAGTGATGTTCGGGGGGATAAGGTTGTTTGTTAAAATGTTAGGAATAGACAGTTATTTAGATTTTTTACTGTTATCATTCACTGTTATCATTCCAGATTGTTTGAGACGCACCCAGAGGTTCAGAACGTCTTCATGCCTTTCCAGGGGCAATCTAAAGAAAACCTCCGAGATAGTGTACAGCTCAAATCACACGCCTTGAGGGTGATGGGCACAGTGGATAAATGCATCACAAGATTCCACGACCCAGAGAAGGTCAGGAATATGCTTCGTGACCTTGGAGCCCGTCACGTGATGTACAATGCTAAGGTCGATTACATGGACGTAAGTCTAACCTAAGGTTTTTCAGGTCTTTTATTTTTTTCAAAAATTCAAATAATTATAAACAAAAGTAACCAATTTCCTATTGTTACTTTCATTCAACATTACTGTTTTGTTTGTTTGTTTTTAAAAACGAAATGATATGAAAAGCAAAACAAAAACAACATTTAACGACACAAAAAATGTCCCATTAGATGATATCCGATTTTTAAAAAATACGAACTTGTTTTGATTCAGCTTGAGAGACAGGCCTGTAGATCCCAAAGGAAGTATATTTGATATCTCTCTCTCTCTCTCTCTCTCTCTCTCTCTCTCTCTCTCTCTCTCTCTCTCTCTGTAACACGTTGACATATTATTTTCATTGTTGTATATCCCTGCCATTAGTTTTGTTTTTATTTTCAAGGTGGATTAAATTAGATAGGATATAATCATCAAGTGCATAATATTTAATCTAGATAAAAATTATTTATTACATTTTCATTTTGGATCAACGTCTCAAATGCATTAGTATCTTACTGACACAAATATCTCTTTTTGGAGTATAATAAGGTCCAAATTCGGGATGTTAAAGGCAAAACTAATCATTTAAGCCCTTACATACAACGAGGCACAAGAATCAAAGCATGGATAATAATATGATTTGTGATAATCTGGAACTGTGGCATGTGGCTATTTTGGACTCGAGTTAAAAAAGTGCCTAAAACAATAGCTTTTCAGTTCTACTGACAAGACCTCAGTGTCGCCATATTTTCATACATTGGAACTTTTGATTAAATCATTACATTGTTCGCTTTGCGAGCGCTCGAATCTTTGTCCTGATACATAGTGAGAAGTCTCACCATTAGTCGCCAAGGCCTTGTGCAAATTAAGTGACAATAGTTCAAAATCACGATCCAACACATTATAGAAGGGATGTTGTTTTTTCTACCAATAGCATGTGAATGATATGAATAGGGAATAATTTAGTATCTATTTTTTAGTAAATCAATATTCTAAAACACTGCACGCACTTTTAAAAGCAAATTTCAATACAACATGCCCTTTCTGTAAAAATCGAGCCAACTTGTTTACCCAACTTACTGTATTACCGATTTGAGGCGGTGCGTCACAAGTATGGAATAGCGTGGCTCAGCGGTACGGTCTAGACTTCGTACCCGAAACGTACCAAGTTCGAATAACGCTGCGTTGTGTGACCTTGAACAAGTCATCTCGCCTGAGCTCAGTTTGCGGCGCTGCCCCGCGGCTGACGCCTGGGTTATTTCAGTCTTCCCTTGGAATAGGCCCTAGAGACAAATGTCCCTTATGGGATGAAGAAAGGGATTTATTTTATTTTATTTTTTTTTCAAATGTAGCATTCAATTAAAGAAAAAACATCCAGCCCGAGCTGAGCATCTTGATTGTACCATTGGTGGTATCGAAGAATAAAGAGAATGAAAAGAGACTGAGACATGACGATAAAGCGATTTACTGATAATGACAAGAGCATGAAAGACTGGAGAGGCTGATCAATATTCTATTTACTGTCATCAAATATATAACCTCGGGTTAAATCGTCTTTGATAGAGCATTCATTGAATATTGGCTTTCTCCAGAGGTAAAACATAATATGTGGGATGTTTTTTTCTCGGAATTGTAAATCTTGTTTTTAAAAAAATATATTTACTCATTTTTCATCATCATCATTACTCATTACCATCACCACCACAATAACAACAATCATCATCATCATCATCATCATCATTATCATCATCATCATCATCATCATTATCATCATCAGCAGCACCAGCATTATCATCATCATCATCATCATCATCATCATCATCATCATCATCATCATCATCATCATCATCATCATCATCTTCATCATCATCAGCAGCAGCAGCAGCAATAGCAGCAGCAACAGCGATTTATCATTATTATTACAATCATTATTATAATCGCCAATAACAACATTGCCATCGAGCACTTTCGAATCGTGTATACCTGATAATTACCTGGCTTTCTGTGAGCGTCAATTAAATGTGACATCTCGCCTCAAAACGGTATTGTGTCGGAATGATTACGATACTTAAAATTGAATTTATTGCCAGAAATATCAACCTTGCAATGAGTTTGTATGTTTTATTGAAGAGAGTGAATATCGTTCCTCGCTAAATCGCTAAATAGCAGTAATTCTAATTTTTGACCAGTTTAGCTTTAATTTGGCTTTTTATCATCTGGTTCATCCCAACATAATACCGTCTTGAGACGATGGGTCACAAATGTGCGTTGCGCTAACAAGACATCCACATGCAAAATCTTCAAAACAAAAGTAAAAAAGCAGAATCAAAACCTTTTCCTTCTAATTCATTGCTATTACTGTATACTAACCGCCGTCACCGAGATCACAATAACTACAACCGCCATTACAATTTTCCACGAATGTCACCAAGAGTAATTTTATATAAGTACTCTACCAGACTTTTCCTCTCCTCCACAGCTGATTGGACCTCAATTCATCTGGGCCATTGAGCCTGTGTTGGGAGACAGGTGGACACCAGAAGTGGAACAAGCTTGGTCCGATCTCTTCAAATACGTCAGCTTTATCATGAAAGACGCCATGTCCTTTTAATCAAATAGTACCATATTGGTCAAATTCCTGCGAGCTGAGAATAATACAAAAAAGTATCGGATTCAAATTAGCACGATATTAGACAAGTTTCTGTGAAGTGATGATAATGCAAAGAGAATCGCATTCATGGTTTGACACCCTTGACAAAAATACACATATGTACGCTATGAATAAGAGTGCCTATTCTATATATCTCTTTAAATTTGTGGTTAATTATGTTCTAAAACATGTATGAATTGCACAATGACGAACTGAAATTTTTATATTCTTGGAAAGGAAAGAAACTATAAAGACCTATCGGAATATCAATAGAGGGAGCACGTCTTGGTTTTGTGCCAACGCGTATAAAAAGTCACTGCTCTGGAGTACGAGGAGAATATTGCGGATTTTTAAAGAAACAAATTAGGGATGTCGTCCAGTCAAAAGTTACTTAATGTATTAATGGTATATAGAAGAATTACTTAAAAGGTTTATATAACTGAACTGCATTTTTTCTGATGAAATGAGGACGTTTTTTTATTTATTTAACATACCTTTCGACGATACAGCACAAAATAACTTTGAAATTGAATAAATGGGATAATATCACTGTGCTCAAGATAATGAACGCTGCCCCAGAATGCGATTGTCAAGCTGGTAATATTTCTGAACACAGTAACCTTTTTAAATTCCTCAAAATGTGTCGGCATCCCTTTTTATTAAAGTTCAAGTGAGCGTGCAATTTAAACTCCTTGCTCTTGAATGGATTCGTTTATCAAAGTGAATACAAAAATGACATCACTCTTACAGAAGTGGTCAAAGACTTACGTTCGAGGAGTGATTTGTTTTCCCATACATAAGGAAAAGATCCTACAGAAATCATATAATGAGTCAAAATCTGTATATAATGCGACGTCATATAAACGGCAAGACTGCCCTGCACTGAAAATAACGCGTAATTTAAAATTTTGGCCAGAAAAAATAGTCTTTTAATTAACTTGACATTTATCTTTCCAAAACCGGACAGTTTTGGCAAGATAAGGGCTATTTTAATCGATCAATATATGAAGGATGAGTTTTCTGGCCAAAATTTGAAATACGTGCATTTTTTAAAGGATGGCGAAAGGATAGTAATTCTGTTATTTGTCATGTGTCAAACAAGATCGGTACATTAAAAAAAAAATAGAAAGATGCAATTGAGAGAAGAAAATTATCCATTTTGACGGTCTTTTTCGAGAAGTCAGGTGATATAAAATTCTTGCTATTGATTTGAGCACGGGAATGTCCAAGTCATATTCCAGTCAAAAGTTGTGATATCTGGTTACCAGCACTACCCGGATATGAGGGTAAAATAATACTGTTGACAGGTTTTACTCCATTCCATCGTAGCCTCAGCTTGGCCCTTCAGATCTTCACCTGCTTTGGCTATGACAGTTTGGCTGGGTAAAAAAATATCCATAAATAAATAAGAAGTTATGGATATCGTGATACTTTTTGTTGTATCGACTTGACAGGCAATCTTTTAAAGAGGACACCCTATTTCTGCAATATTTTAAAGAATTGAGCTTTTATATAGCGCAATATCCACTACACGTGCTCAAAGCGCTTTACGAAGGGTCCCCATCCAACAGCAACACTTAACATGTAGAACGAGACATGACGCTTGTTAGGGGATATTACAATTGTTTTCGGACAGACACAACGCTGTTATCGGCCAGGTACTCATTCTACACCTGAGTACGGTGAGAGAATATGAGTAAAGAGTCTTTTCCAATGACACAACTATGCGCCGAGCGAGGCTCGAACCCAGGACCTTCCTATCCTAAAGCAAGTGTCATACCACAAGACCACATAGCCGCACAAATATTAACGGATAACAGCCATCGGTCGTTAGGATTATTTTATTAAAATAAAGATAGAGCAATGACTATTTATGTTGTCTTAAGATAAAGGGTCGTATATCGTGGGAAAAAAACCAACAAGTATTTTACAGGAGAGCCCAAAAAAATTGCTTGCTCCTATCTTTTCATCTTTCAAGTCGTTTATCTTATTTTTGTTATGAAACATTTATATATTGACTTAAAGTCACTAAACCCAGGTAGAAAACAATGCGCGTTCAACTCAAGAAATGACAGTGTCAGTAACTCAACTTGATCCAATCACTGATATGCGACCTTTTGTCTTATGACGGCAGATCTAGTAAACAAGCGAGTTTCATTTTATTCTTATGTTAGTTCTAATTTTGTGAATTTTTCTCCTTGGATATCCTTGATGCGTGAGAAAAGTAGTGATCCGTTTAAGCTTTTAACATGAAATAACGTCATTAAAAAAAAACACAATCTGCCAATTAAAAAACAAATTCCAATTATTTCCTTTTTTATACGTCTCAGAAACCATATTATGAGATCTTGGGTAGTACGGGTCAAAGAACGCGGCACATCGTGGCCAATGATTCAAAGTTAAATAAACATTCTCACCACTGAAGTGGTATGGGGAAAGTAATATTAAACGAACAAGAAAATTAAATTCAGCACAGCACTTACTCATTTGCTAAAGGACTCAAGGCGCATAAATCCAGGTTCATATCAAAACCACAATAGTGATACTGGTTATTTCTTGGAACTCTATGATTATGGCTTGGTTTATTTCAGTATTTTCGCAAAATACTCTAAAGAAATATCTTCCATGAGGATGAATGCATGGAATTTTGATTATTTTGTTTTATTCATTTATGTTCTAGAATAATAATATGATAAAATGGATGTTAACATTACATTGTTAATCTGTGGGGGAACACCGATCGCTTGATAATACCCACGAAATATTATACAGTACTAGCTAGATTCCAGCACGCTTTCAGGAGAAGTCAAAATGTGTGTTAGATGTAGATAAACTTCGGTCACCCAGGTCTACCACGTCGTATTAGACAGCGTGCTCGCATTCGGCGGGCTGGAATCCAGGGAGTTCTGTATCGACATTGCGTTCCCGCATCAACATTATCGTAACACAATCGCAATCAATTCATATTTGCTTATTTGTAACAAATCTCTATAGATAGTTCGAAGCTGACTTCACTCGGGTCTTTGTTATTGTTTTTTGCCATCCGCGTTTATGAGTAATATTCAGTAAACCGTATTAACCTGACTATAAACGTTCATGGTTACACACAGTTTGTGTGTTGGTCCGTTATACTTCCGGATGGCAATGTTGTGAACTTATTAGCCAAGCGCATTCTATCTACAGATAGTTCGAAGATGACGTCACTCAGGTCTTTGTTATTGTTTTTTGCCACCCGCATTTATCAGTAATGCTCACTGAACTGTATTAACCCGACTATATACGTTCATGGATACACACAGTTTTGTGTGTTGGTCCGTTATACTTCCGGATGGCAATGTTATGAGCTTCTTAGCCAAGCGCATACTATCTATAGTTCTAGATAGTAGGTATGCGCTTGGCTAAGAAGCTCACAACATTTCCATCCGAAAGTATAACGGACCAACACACAAAACGAGGTGGCACCATGAACTTTTATAGTCTGGTTCATACAGTTTAGTGAGAAGTACTCATAAACGTGGATGGAAAAACAATAACAAAGACCTGAGTTACATCATCTTCGTTCTATCTATAAAACAGATTCTTGAAGCTGTTGAATGTAATATCGGGGTATTCTGTGTGAAGGATAAAGACATTATAATCGTCCCTGCTATTGGGTCACCTTTATGATCTCATGTTTGGACATCTGACCTGTACTCGGTAGGTCTGAAGGTCAATCGCATCGACTCAAGGAAGCCCGATATTCGGGTATGACTTTTACTTGCTCTTTTGGTCTGCCCTTTCTGACACTGTCGTATTCTCACCTTTTAATTTAAAAAAAAATTCAACGCGTTGCCATCATTAATTTTCAAGTTACGTTTATTTCACTCTTTAACTGGGAGTTGGAATGAATTAAACTTTCTATTATACAAACTTATCTAATTTTGTACATGTAGTTTGAAAGAACTTGATAAGTTCAATGATGGAAAATGATAGAAAGTGTCAATCGATATTGTTATTTGTATTTATTAAAATTGTTGTAATTATATATTATTATTATTATATTAATTATTATTATTTTATATAACTATTAGAGACACTCGCAATCTATAATTATCATTGTCATTATTATGAATATTATCGACACACTTTTGAGAACTTTATATTTATTTGAAATATCATTGTGTGTATGGAAATGTACATTAGATATGAACATAAGTGAAAGTCGACGTGCACTTATTTGCAGGTCTGATATCCCAATGCATTATGGGCTCATTGTTGTAAAGGAAATCTTTAAAAAATGACGCAAAATATTGTCCATTACAACAATGTTAAACTAGGCCCATAATTGCGTTCGGATGTCAGACCTGCATATATGTATACATCGGTGAAAGTAAATTGAATGGTGACTGCCGACTGAGAGAATTGAAAGTTAATGATATTAAATTATGTATAATGTTTTTGTATAATGCTTTGCACCAAGATTTTAAAAATGTCATCTCCCTGCACAATCCCCTTTTATAAAGTCACAATAATATTCAAGTCATCTTTACATTCAATCATAATTATCGAATCAAAAGGCTGCCTTCTATTTCAATTTTAGTGTTTTACCTCATCAAGGCGCGTATCTTGTTTCTAAAATTTAGGAAAATATAAAACAACATAGGATCCTTAGATCTAAAAATAGTAATATTTATAAAATGATAGAACCAGATCAATGCTGCAGCAAGGGATTTTGAGGAATTATATCACAGTTCAGGTTATCTTAGTTTCCTGTTATCTCGGCGGAAGATGATTTTTACACAGGGCATCACGCAATCTTGGAGAAAACAGCTCTATGCCTACAAATGTTTCGAACATGAGCTAATTTAATTACTACTATGGCACCGTGACAATACGATTTGTCTGGGTGAGGTAAGTAGATCTTTATTTAAAAACTTGAATAAGATGATTATGTAACCATTTTGTTGTTGATATCTTTAAAAAAAATATATTTTGCAGGTTAAGACGTTAAAATTGTAAAAATTTAAGGGTCGTTTAAAATCTTTCGATTTATGAAATATAATTTTTCTGACCAAAACTATAAAGCTAATTTTGTCATTTTCAGCAGAATATCTAGTATTATGGTTTTTATTTTGAGAGTTGAACGACTACTCCATAAAGAGAGGATTTAATTACATATATATTTTGTAGTTGATACCTTCAGAATTATTTAATAGTGTGGTTCTTAATCGCCGGGCAAAGCGTTTAAGAATGTATCAATAAGATTAGAACTTTGGCTAAGAATATTTCTCATTTTTCAATATTTTCATGTTAGCTTTAGTTTATGCGTGGAAAAGTGTACTAGATGAATGGGTGAGTTCCAATTATATTACAAATGTGGACTTTTTGTGCCTTTGATGCTCATCAAGGCTGTGAATATGCTTGTCATTTGTCTTTTGCAATATAATAAGTTATAATACACGATTTTCCGAATAATCCAAGCTGCTCATAAATAATCAAGCTCAATATGACACATTGTGTTTTCTAATACAAGGCAATAACACTGTCATACCACAGAACATATTTATTTAGCTAAATCAACAACCACTTTTTCTTTTTGTTGATTCGGGTGTATGAATAAGGAGAAATGGCAAAAATGTATCAAGCGATGAATTAACCCATTTTTTTCAGTAGTTATGTAAAATGTCGAGAGCTATGACATAGACAGTGGTGTATGGACATTTGTCATTTGCCTGCTCCTTGTAACAAATTCATAGATTAACATTTTAGTAATATTATTATAATTTTAGCAAAGAAATTTTTAATACATGAGGTGTCGATAATGTATCTTATGACTTACAGTAGATGGCAATCTGTCTGGTGTAAATACCCCATACTTTGTATAAGATTTCAACATAAGATGGTGCATTAACAACGTAACTTTCTTTAATTATCAAACTTGTAGTCCTAAAATTGCTTCATCCTTTCATCTCAGATTCCTTTATTTTAAAGATTAAGCATTCCAATAAAATAACTTTTAAAAGTTTATTTTTAAAATCCTTGTTTATCAGCCTCAGACTCATTCATAGCCCACAATCCTTTATACAACTTAATTGAAAATGTTTCGATAAAATTAAATATTCGGATATGAATTTTAAATATGAATCCTTCATCACAACCTTTGTTGTGAATTATACTCAAAGATAATTTGAGAGAGAAAAGGGACGACAAAAAGGGAGAGATAGATAGATAGGAAGAAATAAATAAATAAAGATAGATAGATAGATAGATAGATAGATAGATAGATAGATAGATAGATAGATAGATAGATAGATAGATAGATAAATAGAGAGAGAGAGAATCAATAACTTTGACCTTCCTTTATTGTGGAGCTTTTTGTGTGCATTGATTGTAAATTTCATTCATTGCATAGATATTATTGGGATTTTAAATGCGTTCTCTATTTTTAAAAAAAGTCTTAGCATCATAGTCATCATCATTTGTTAGAAGATGAGAACATTATCCCCAAATAAAACCAATCATAAATATATGTATTATATGTAAACATTCCACATTTGAGATGTGAAACAAGAGTTTATATTTATGCACGTTTCCATACATATTCCAATAATGCCAATAATCATACTGACATAACTGATATTATCACAACGTGTATTACTGTTCGAAATTGATTTTGAAAAATTATGACTTGCCTAAACCTACTCTTAACCTATGACCACAAACAATAAAAATGTGTTGCGTTGCCATTTGTAGTTAACATCCATCTATATTTATTATTCAAGTATTTGCCATCTTACACGTATACTGAAACTTCAATGTATGTATCACCAATGAGTAACTGTGTTTTGCTAGATTGGAATAAATAATCGATTATTTGTACTCATCTCATCAATTCGGTAATTTCGGAATGAACTCGATGGTGAGAATTCATCTGAAAGAACAAATAATTTAAAATCGGAAATTCTGGTTTCTGGACCTTAAAGAAGCCAGACTCTCTCATCTGAATGAAGGAATTCATTTTAAGTCACGTTTTATACGTAAAACTTAAATCTCATTCTTAACCATCAGGTTAATTCCGAAAAAAATACCGACGTACTTAATAAAAAAAAAACACATTAAATAAATTTTGGACAGAAAGCTTATTTCAAATAACGATGGATTAAAATGACCATCACCTTGTCAAGAATTTTAAGGAAGCCGCAGATTTGAGAATTTTTGACAAGATGATGGCCATTTTAATCGATAGATATTTGAAGGACCAGTTTTCTGGCCAAAATTTAGAAATTTGCTATTTTTTTCAGAGAACTAGCTGCTATTCCAGACAACTGGTCATATTTCTTGAGAGATGAATTGTTAATTAAAATGATGACACAAAAAGACAAATAAATAAAAGCAAAAAAAAAAAAAAAAGATACAAGAACTACTACAACAACAACAACAACAAAAAAACTCGCAAACAAAAAAAAATTTTTAAACACACACACAAAATAAATAACAAAGATGATATATCCGAGTACCCGATAGGTTCTGACAACCCAACTGTTTAACAGGCTGAAACCCGAGATTTCTCCCATAGAAGCCTCATAAAATTTAAGACTTTCTGGCTAATTGGGAGTTATATTAACCTATTATATATGAAGTAAAAAACGTTTATTGTCTAAAAGGAAAAGGGTGTTTTGTTGCACAACAGGATAGCACATCATAGCCAAATTTGGAGGGATTGGGTACCAATAAATAAAGATGCAGAGGTATCCTTATCCGAAGGCTAATATGATGAAGGTAAAGTTAGTCATTCAGTCAAATTGTAACCCCAACATATTACGAGATATCTCTTAATAAGAATAACTTTAAAAGCAATGCTTTGTCGCTAAACTATTGTACTTTAGTTCTTTATATTCATTATCATCGTAAGTACTTGTGCTCAGGTCAATGGGCAATCATATATTTTCAGGTCTGATAACCGAACATTATAATGGATTTGATTTATAATCGTTGAAGTGGACAATATTATACGTTGTGGTTTGAGAGTATCTCCAAAGAAGCCCATAAAAATTCGGGTTATCAAACCTGCAAATAAGTAAACGTCAGCAGAAACAAAACTTTCAAAATCATCTCACCAAACAATGATGAAGTTTTTTTAAAAAGACTTTATGAAGGGCTTTATTTTATTCTCGACTGGCAAAAACACGTAAACATTTCGCTTTGGCTGGTTGAAAGTAATAGATTCATAAGTCTGATTACAAGTTATGGGCTTTGCTGTTATTGTTCTGCCATTGTTTAAAAAACACAGTATATGCAATGGTAACCAAATAGCACATACTGTGTTCTTCAATAAATCGGCAGTATTATTGCGTTGACAATTGTTTTTATATTGCAGACAACAGAACCGTTTCTTTCGTTTGTTGTTTTGATTTTAATTTTCGTTTCATATGACTTTTTTGTTTCTATTTTCTTTAAACTTGTTTTATTGTGTTCTCTCTTCCTTGCACCGTTTTTCTTTGATCATCTATATATGATCTAGTCATTATGTAATCTCAGAAGTGAATCTGTATTACAGCTAGACGTCTATACGTTTTTTGGTTTATATTGTGGAAATTATTTAATTATTTATTTTATTCAAAGTTACATGAATGCCAAGTGTCATTAGCGTTGTGGTTTGATAATCAAAATGAAATCTAGAGGATTAAAAAAACAAACAAATGTGATCCTCTGTATATTTTCTGTTTTAACCCTTTAACCGCGGAATTTTTTCACTAAAAAATTGTGTATTTATTTTCATGTCCGAAAAGGGCATGGGGGTACACCTAATATAATGACATTGTGAGAACTGTGTTGGATAAGAAGACCCAAATGTTTGGTACCAAAATAAAGATCACTCTCAATGACTAAGTAAATGGAAAAATTGTGGAATAAAAAGTCTAACCTGCTAAAATTTACGAAACTATAAAGAAAATGCAAACAACGCAGTCTACGTTACTCCGCACAGCGCGAAGAGACCGACCACTTTTTAATGTTTAATAGAGACAGAGGGGTTTTTTTTTTACGTGATTTTGTATTAAAATTTTTAATGGAAGATGTATATAATTTCTTGCGAATAAGTCAACCACCCGCTATTCTAAAAAAAAAACCCAGACAAAACGACAACAACGACAAAAAAAAAGAAGCTTAGATATGGCATAAAGACATTTTCATCAAGGTAAATAACCACATTTTTAAAAATTCTGCATTTGATCTGTTATAAAAACAAAACATCAAAATTTAAAAATTGTGTCTCGTACTTAAATATCTATCGATTAAAATAGCCATCACTTTGTCAAAAAATCTCAAAGCTGGGATTCCTTGAAATCATATACTCGATCGATATTTGAAGGACGGGCTTTTGGGTCAAAATTTTATCATCTGTTTTTGAAGTCCCAGTTTTGAGAGTTTTTGACAAGATGAGGGTCATTTTAATCCATCGATATTTGAAGGAAATATTTTTTGGCAAACAAGAGTTAAATGAGTTGAGTTTTTTTAAAGTGCTATACGTAGCATTCGCTAGAAAGCTTTGTGGAGAATCCATTAAAAGCAATGAGATGCTGCTCATTTATCTCTTGTTAAGATTGTGTTTTGTAAAAGTTCTAGTCGCAGTACTTGTCAAAAAGTGTGAAAAGGAACGAATTGTCCAAGTTTTCTCACATCAATGGTGTAAACACAGACCAAGTTAATGCAATTTTCATCTTCTTTCTCAGTCGTTCGTCACGCGATTTTATGATGCATTACCATTAAAACGAGAGCAGTTTTCATTTATAAATTATGATAATCACACAATGATGACAATAATGTGAGCTCAACGTATCATGATTTGAGATGGCCAATGAGATGTTTCATCATATATTGTTTATAATGTTTTGTTTATTGTGATATTTAAATGTACTCATTATCAATACCATGCATGTCGTGTTAATCTCCTCACTCCTGTCATAACAATAAAGGAAGAACAATTATGTATAAATTATACTTACCTATTGCTCATAACCTACATTTATATATATTATATATATATATATATATATATATATATATATATATATATATATATATATTATATATACATATATATATATATATATATATATATATATATATATATATATATATATAATGATTACCTGGATAACGTGTTAACCTCTTTTTTAAAAATGAGCTTTATATAACGCAATATCCACTAAATGTGTTCAAAGCGCTTCGCAAGGGGTCCCTGGTCAACAGCAACATTTAACATGTAGGACGGGACATGCCGCCTGTTAGGCAATATTACAATTTTTCGGACAAAGACAACGCTGTTAACGGCCATGTACTCATTTTGCACCTGAGTACGGTGATAGAATATGAGTAAAGAGCCTTTTCCAAGGACTCAACTATGCGCCGAGCGCGAGGCTCGAACTTTCCGATCCGAAAGCGAGTGTCATACCACTAGACCACATAGCCGCACTCTATCCTTACTAACGATCCTTTTTTATTGTTTTCACTATGAAGGCAACGAGAAATAGGTTACCATGCTTATAATTAACCAATAGATATGTGACTGAAGCTCCAGTCGCATCGCTATTTATTACCATCCTTTGATTTTTAAAGCAGTCGGAGCTTATAACCGATGTGTACTTATTTACATATCTGATAACCCAAATTACAATGGGCCCATCGTTGTATCTGATAACCCAAATTGCAATGGGCCAATCCTTGTATCTGATAATCCAAATTGCAATGGGCCCATCGTTGTATTTGATAACCCAAATTGCAATGGGCCCATCGTTGTATTTGATAACCCAAATTGCAATGGGCCCATCGTTGTATTTGATAACCCAAATTGCAATGGGCCCATCGTTGTATTTGATAACCCAAATTGCAATGGGCCCATCGTTGTATTTGATAACCCAAATTGCAATGGGCCCATCGTTGTATTTGATAACCCAAATTGCAATGGGCCCATCGTTGTATTTGATAACCCAAATTGCAATGGGCCCATCGTTGTATTTGATAACCCAAATTGCAATGGGCCCATCGTTGTATTTGATAACCCAAATTGCAATGGGCCCATCGTTGCAATGGAAATACTCTTAAACCAACGCTAAATATAGTCCATTATTAAAGTGTTAAATTTAAGCCGATAATAGGATTCAATAGTCTGATGTCACGTCGCCCAGCAACGGCGAGCAGGGTGGTTCTAAACAAAGAAAATTGGTACTTTTTATTCTTCATGCTGGCTAGAACGTTTCATATGTCATGTGATCAGAATGTATAAAAGTCAAAACATGATCATATTTATAATGTTTTGTTCCTCTGGATACACTTTTATGCTCGTCGGAGAAAAATTTCATAAGGGCGTCCGCCATTGTTCCGATAGTTTAGAGCCAGTTACTAAGTTAGTATGCGTCATTACGAGGGAAGTGACGGCATGACTGTTGAAGCCAATTGCACTCAGTTATCACTCTGTGTGCGGCTATGTGGTCTGTGTGCGGCTATGTGGTCTAGTGGTATAACACTCGCTTTCGGATCGGAACGTCCTGGGTTCGATCCTTGCTCGGCGCATAGTTGAGTCCTTGGAAAAGGCTCTTTATTCACATTTCACACCGTACTCAGGTGTAAAATGAGTACCTGACCGTTAACAGCGTTGTCCATGTCGGAAAAAAAAAGTAAGATCGCCTAACAGGCGCCATGTCTCGTTCTACATGTTACGTATTGCTGTTGGTTAGTGACCCCTTGTAAAGCGGTTTGAGCACGTTTAGTGGATAGTGCGCTATATAAAATCTCTATTTTTTTTCTTATCAGGCCTAAAAAATGTGCACGTCGGTTATAACCATAATATGTGATCTGTCACATCAATCTGGTATTGTGTCGATTGAACTTGTTAAAGAAAATTGAATTAAAAACCTTTATAAAGTTTAAATGATCAGAATTATGACATGTAATTATTGGGTTTTTTAAAATCTAAGAACCAAAATGTGCTTTCCTAAATTAATTGGTTTATCAAATTTTGTAAGGTCAAGATTAACCAAATAACAGATGAACTATGGAGAAAAACGCATTTAAAAATTTGGCCAGAAAACATATCCTTCAAATATCAATCGATTTAAATGACTTTCATCTTGGCAAAAACTCTCAAACCTGGGATCTTGCAATGCCACAGGTTTGAGTTTTTACCAAGATGAGGGTCCTTTAAATCGATTGATATTTGAAGGACACGTTTTCTGTCCAAATTGTTTTATTAAGCTCCTTTCCAGAGTTTGACAGTTAACTAGTTAAATTCAAATTTTCAATATCTGGTCAACCTCGACATAATACCTCTTTGGTACGACTGGTCACATATTATAATTAATGGATGAAGATATCCTTTGAAATCAATTCCGTCTCGCCATTCAGGGGTTATTATTAGGGCATCATGACATTTTCCAGCACTTTTAGGTCTTGTAACTAAAAACCTTGTGGAATTCTTCAGTTATTACGATCTGTTGTCGTCTGAGATCGACGTTAAATGTTTAGTGGCGATAAACAAACACATTGTTATTATGCTAAGTCAATAAACATGGACATGAATCAACAAACGCATTAAGTATTCGTTGTGGCGTTGCTTCTTTCAAGCTAAGGTATGCACCAAAAAACAAAACAAACAACAACAAAAACGACAACAAAACAACAACAACAACAACAACAAAAAACTGTATTGTAAGGAATATTTTTCAATAGTAACAACAAAATGAAAAGCATCAGCTCGGGGCAATGTGTACCTATTTGCAGGTCGGATAAACTGATCATTGTTGTAATTAAAATAGTCCCAACCCAAAGCAAAATCATTACAACAAAGATTTATCATAATCGCGTTCGGTTATGAGACCTGCAAATATATACCGTGCTCACATAGCCTGGGTTTTTTTTCAAGCATTGAACAAATAATATAATAGAACAAAATTATTCGTCCGCAAAATGCAGAAGGTTAATAAAATGCTAATTACAATTAAACATATTTATGATGGAAAGAAATGAAGGACAATTGGTTTGTCTGGCTTTACTGAGAAATATGGCAAAGTAATGGATGAAAAGAAAGAAAGAGAGAGAGAGAGAGAGAGAGAGAGAGAGAGAGAGAGAGAGAGCGAGAGAGAGAGAGAGAGAGAGAGAGAGAGAGAGAGAGAGAGGGGGGGGGGGTAGTACAATAGTTAGAATTGTAGCATTCAAGACAGTTGTCAATAATAATACAACTGAAAGAATGCGAACTAGGTTCTGTTTTAAAACTATTTAATATGAATAAGGCTTATATTGCAAACGAATAGAATAGTTTTCGTAATTCATTGTTCGCTCAAGGCATGTGAAAATTCGTTCATCTTACAAAAAGGGAGTATCACGCTGCTAAAAGTTGTGACTGTTGAACGTATTGAACAGAAATAAATACGTATAACAGCTTCAAAATAAAACAAATTATATGTGTCTCTTTTATTGGGATGTGAAGCTATTTTATTCATGTATGTTCATTGTTCAAATTATAGGTGCGGCGAGAGGACTGGTAAATGCTTTGTGGTCTTGTGTTATGACAATAACCTTCGGACCAGTAGATCTCTAGTTTGAGTCACATTCTGTGCGGCACAAATTTGAGGCATTGAAAAAGGATTTTTTTTCACATGCATGCTCGCGCAGAACCCGTGTGTATTATGAGTATCTGACCGGTAACATTGCTATATTGTAATAGTGCCCCATGTCCAATTCCAAGGGTAGCAATCAATTTCTATTGTCCATTTCACACTATAGTATCCGAGATCAAGTCCGGTTCCATGGGCTTAATGGCTGTGAAGGGCTACCTCACGGGCGTCATGTCTCGTCCTACATTCTAAGTTTTGTTAGATTGGAACCCTTTGTAAACGCACGTTCAGCGAATAAACGATTTAGCGTGTCAAGTCTACATCGCGGTCCATGAACTACCAATATACTTCATCTACAAATGTCTTGGCGACAGCATTATGTCGTGTATTGGATATTACGTATATATATATATATATATATATATATATATATATATATATATATATATATATATAATATATATATATATATATATAATATATATATATATATATATATAATACATACATATATATATATATATATATACATATATACATATATGTGTGTGTGATAAAGTGCAGAAAATAATGACAATGACTCATCACTTTGAACAGTCCATCAAATAGACGAAGAAAATTTATTTTACACTTTTAAAAGTTTTGACATTTCAATAGGAAACAATAGTGTGATGTCAAAATACTGGTTCCAATATACTTGGAGGTCTGAAACCAGTCCTCCGTAGGACTGGATACATACCTTGTCAACCGATCTTCTGGTTTCAGAGCGATGGCGTCTCCTTCTCAAGCCTAAATAAATACTAGTCGTCAATACAAATAATCTATCCTCGCTCTTTTACGCCCCGTAATCATAAGAATCTGTCTAAACAACATCATGCTACTAAAATAGGTATGCCACCATATAATTCAATATGTAACCTATTCATTGTCCGGAGAACTGATTACACACTTCCAATGTGCTTAGAACCGAAAGGGAGGATGGTTTGACGCCACGACTTCTGCTTCCAACTGCGTTACTTCCCCCAATAATAATAATAATAATAATAATAATAATATATAATAATAATAATAATAATAATAATAATAATAATAATAATAATCATATCAATCATCATCATCATCATATATCATCATCAATCATCATCATCATCATCATAAAAAAAAGACGAATCTAAACTCACGTCCATAATTTTGACTATCCCAAGAGGCATTTTATTATTTGAAATGAAATGCCATAAAAGTGTATCTAGTAATCCCTCACCCCCCCCCCCTCCCCCTAAAAAAAAACAAACACACATATTTTTTTTTAAAACCCAAAAAATGTTAAACGAGAAAAAGTGGTCAATTTCGAAATTGGAAGAAGTAAAAATAAAAATCTAAGAATATTCTACAGGGAAGTAGTGCGACGATGGTACAAGACTCCAGTTAGAATAATGTGAAGAAATGGAAGGTAAATAGAAAGAATTAAATAACAAATTTCCCTATATTTATCTCCAAGGAGAAACTTGTTTTTATGATCTATTCTAAGGGAAGACTGGAATAACAAAGGCGTCAGCTGCAGTGCAGCGCTGCAAAGTGATCTAGGACGTTGTGTCTTGCTCAAGGCCACAGAGAACGGTGGGAACCAGCCGAACTTGATATCTTCCGGACACGATGCAAAACCTATCGCTGAGCTCTAGTGTTCCAAAGTAAGTAAGTTTGGTTACAGCTCGGACAGATCTATTTTTAGATCTTAAGGGATAACCGTAAAATCAATTCATATTATTGTTTAATGTTGATAAGATTTATTTGTCACCTTGTTAAGGTCTTTATATGAGTTTCAATGGGAGGTTAATAAGTTTCGACTGGATAAATAGATTAGGGAGGATTTGGAAGTTACGTGGGTGGATACGCTTGGAAAGCTAATTATGAGCCATGGATTGATAATTGTAAGTCTGTACCTATAAATTCTCTAAGTACATAACTAGATTGGAAAACCGCCCGACTCCCACACAAACTGGCGCTCAGTTTGTATCTTACTTGACATTATGTATTGTTACTGATAATTTCCAATTATCTTTATGAGACCATTTATTATTCAATTAATCGTTTACACAGTGTTGTTATTTTAGCCCTAGCCCAAACTTCAAGATAAGGCAATCACCTCATTTCATATGAGTATCTGTTTTACCACTTATAAACGTATAGTCATTGCATTCTTTACACTTTCTCAACTTTTTCTATAATAATATGGTTCGTATGGTGTGGGCCCCTTTAACTAGACAAGCTTGAAAGAGACAATGGCACGATGCCAACAATCTGAATTGTCTTGTCAACCCATAATATGAGTCAATGTTTGTGGGTTGTTTTGTTCAATGCCATGAAAATAACAATGAAGTCGTGCAGTTAAGGATGTTTGGAATTCTAATCCCGCGGGACGCCACTCTTTCCCTGTCCCTGACCGGGGAATGAAAAGATCGAGTAAAAATCTAAGTCACATACAACTCGCCAATTTAGTCTCTGTGCCATAGTTGTTTTAAATTTGGATGAATTGAAAGAAGTCTTCTACTTTACGTATGTGTGTGATCATTTATACAAAAGACCTTTAAATGGTTGATCGAACTTTTTTCATCCTATCAGATTCTGCATCATTTATTTTCCGGTTAACCAGTTAACTGCCGTATTTATTAATTTGGCCGGAAAACTCGTTCTTCAAATATCGATGGATTTAAAGAACCCTCGTCTTGGAAATATACATTGACTGTCTGCTAGATGACACAGGAATGGACAACACCCGGGAGCTGCGTACGCTTATGGAGGACAGAACAGAATGGCGAAGACTTGTGGCTCATGTTGGGCGCCCCAGGGGGCTGCCTAAGTAAGCATCTTGGCAAAAACTCTCAAACGCGTCTTTCCAGAGTACGACAGTTAACTTGTTAAAAATTGCATACAGTCCAACACATCCATTTTCTTACGATTAGTGCGAACTGCAAAATAATAGTTAATATAAATACGGTTACCGGAGATAAAATGTGGACTGCTTCATCTGGACTTTCTCTTTTCAAAACAAGCTACCAATTATTCGATTGTCTAATCCCATTACGTGAACTGCTATAACAAAGGGCTGAAAAATAATACGGGTGCCTTGAGAATTGTGACTTTTTACTCGGGCAATATGGATTCTAAATTAATAGAAATTAAACTGAAATCTAAAATGTCTCATTGAGAGCGCACTGTCTGTATTTACTCTGTGTCTAAATAGATTTAACCATTTTCATCCTAGCGTTATTCATCTCCCTCTCTCTCTCTCTCTCTCTCTCTCTCTCTCTCTCTCTCTCTCTCTCTCTCTCTATATATATATATATATATATATATATATATATATATATATATATATATATACATATAGATTGTAAACACGCCTAACAGGCAAGACGTGTCGTTGTGTGCTCTGGTGTATTTTAATTGTTTTGTGATTTCTACATATTGATACCTGGACATTTTTACTTCGTTGGACTCGTTAAAACATACTGTTTCTTATTGTATAGTTTTTATCAATTCTTAAGAAAGGACTACTGTATAATTCTGTATTTTATCATGGAAACTGTAAGTTTTAAAAGATTTTTGCACAGTCACTTAATGGCCGCCGCACTCTTACGAACATTGTTCACCTTATTTTTAGCCGTGATTTACCACCATCATTATTTTAATAATTGTGAACACTTTTATTCAACATCTGATTTTTACAACAGGCCTCGAGGCGGTAAACGTAAACAACGTCACATTCCAGCTGCGATTTTTAGCTCAAGTAATCCGATTTTTTACAATAATATTAATAAGTACAGGCCTCGGGGAGGCAAACGGAAACAACATAACATCTCAATGGTAACAACTCGTCGTCCACCCCGCCCCCACACAAACCCCCGTCCACCACCAACACTTGTAACTGTACCAACCACAAACAGTTTCACAAACGACAACAATAACATTGTTATTGGTCTTCTGAATGCACAGTCCTGCCGTAACAAAACCGAAGAATTAAACGATTTATTAACGGAGAAGAACTTTGATATTCTATTTATAGTAGAGACATGGCTCTCACAGTCTGGAGACGACCCAGTTGAAAAAGCTATGACACCCCCTGGGTACCAATTTAGATCGTATCCAAGGAAAGATCAGCGAGGGGGTGGCATTGGCGTATTTTATAAAACAAAATTATGTAAACATGTGGAAATCATCGAAATGCGCTGCAAAACAATGGAGGCCATTGATCTTAGATTATCCCTCCAGAATACAAGATACAACTTCAACTGCATCTACCGACCGCCAGAAAACAAGAAAAACAAAATAAAATTACCTGATGTTAGGAAGGAAATCAACGAGATGCTAACTTTGCAACACACGCGTCCTGGCCATTCAATTATACTCGGCGACTTTAATTTTCACTTCGACAACGTCACAGACACCGCCAAATTGCACGAGTCATTATCAGAGAACAACATGTGCCAGATCGTAACAACGCCAACCCACTCTGCTGGTCATATTTTAGATTGGGTAATTGTAGAAAATTCAGAGTTCCAAAAAACCAACGCCACCGTCGATTATCTCCCCTTTTCGGACCACTCCCTCATTTCTTTCAATCTTGACGTTTCAAAACCATGCCAAGAAACCACCACCACATCAACCAGAAACATTAAAGGCATTAATTTGGACAATTTCAGAGGCGATTTAGAAACAAAACTTACTAAAAATTCAATTATTTCTCCAGACCAGTGGAATAGTTGTCTCATTGAAACGCTTGACAAACATGCGCCATTCCAAACAAGGACCGTCACCAACCGCAAGTATGCTCCGTGGTATACGTCGGACGTTAAAGAAGCTAAAACGAAGTGTCGGAGAGCAGAAAGACTGCTGAAAACATCAGGCCTCATGATTCATCGTGAAATATTCAAGAGCGCATTTCGTGCCTGGAAGACAACAATAAAAAAGGCAAAGACCACGTATTTTCTTTCAAAATTTGAAACTTCTAAATCTTGTAAACAATTATTTAACATCTGCAATGATCTACTTGGACGTGAAAGATGCACTTCATTACCATCTACAACCAATCAAAGAGACTTGCCAGACACATTTGTCAACTTTTTTAAAGACAAAATCCATAACATTCGTTCAGAACTAGATCGGCATGAACCATTTATAGATACAAATACATTCTGTGGTACCCCTTTAGACAAGTTCCAACCAGTTTCACCTAGTTTCATAAACGAGTTGATAAAAAAGCCCCCATTAAATCCTGCGACCTTGATCCCCTACCAGCACAGCTTTTGGCCAGCTCTATCGATACATTATTACCATCCATTACATCAATCATAAATACATCCATACTGACTGGCGAAGTTCCATCGTGCTTTAAAAGTGCCCTCGTCAAACCACTTCTGAAGAAACCATCACTGGACCACAATATATTAAACAATTATCGTCCTGTATCAAATTTACCTTTTTTGTCAAAACTTTTGGAGAAGGTAGTTCTTACACAATTAACATCTCATCTTAAGAACAACAGTTTGGAACAACCCTTTCAGTCAGCCTACAAACATCAACACAGTACTGAAACGGCGCTTCTTAAAATCTTTAATGACTTGTTATGTAATGCTGATGCTAACAATATCAATGTATTATGCCTTTTAGATCTTTCAGCTGCCTTTGACACCATTGACCATGACATTTTGTTAAGAAGACTAGAAAATACGTTCGGCATAAAAGGAATTGCCCTTAAATGGTTTACATCATATTTACAGGATCGATGGCAGACTGTCGTGGTGAATGGTGTTCAGTCAGAACAAGTATTACTAAATTTTGGAGTGCCACAAGGCTCTGTTCTTGGCCCTGTCCTTTTTACTGTATATATGCAGCCCCTTTCTAGTGTGATATCCAGATTCAATCTGAGTTATCATTTTTATGCAAATGATACGCAAATATATGATTCAGCACCCCTTAGTAATTTACAGTTCTTAATACAACGAATTACGAGCTGTTTTAATGAGATTAAATCTTGGATGTACCACAATAAGTTAAAATTAAATGATAGTAAAACTGAGATTTTAATGTGTGGAAGACCGAGTATCCTTAAACAGGCAAATAAATCACTAAATACTCTCGGAAATAGCACAATAGAATTTTCAAATAAAGCAAAAAACCTTGGCGTCATCATTGATAAAGATCTTTCCATGACAAGCCACGTGAATAACACCATACAATCTATGTACATAGAAATGAAAAAAATAAGCAAAATTCGTAATTTAATACCGAAGCATATAACAGAACTTTTAATTAATTCCTTGGTTTTATCTAAATTGGACTATTGTAACTCCCTTTGGGCGAATTTAACTAAAGACAAAATTAGCAAACTTCAGGTTGCTCAAAATAACGCAGCCAGGCTCATTGTACGCAATAACAAAAAATACCCGTCAGCAACTCTTCTTCTCCGTGAGTTACATTGGCTTCCTGTTGAAAAAGAGTTGCCTATAAGATTTGTACTGTTGTCTACAAATCCCTGAGCACGAACAGTCCCTCCTATATTAAAGACCTTCTAAACATATATGTCCCCAATAGAAACTTGAGGTCAAGCAATGACCAATCAATCCTTGTCAAACCTAAGCCATTGCGTAAAATAGGTGAACAGTCTTTTCAATTTTCGGCCCCCCATTTTTGGAACTCTCTCCCGTCACACGTGAGATGCTCGGATTCGTTGACAACGTTCAAATCTTGCTTAAAGTTTTATCTTTTTACGTCATAATGTTGCAATATTATTTTCATATTTTGTTGTTGTTAAATTGAATTCGTATCACGTTTCCTTCACACTTGTCTCACTGTAATATGTTTTGTTTTATATCACTGTAAAGCGCTTAGAGCCTGTGACAACGGGGTAAAGCGCTATATAAATGCCATTTATTATTATTATTATATCCATCTATCTATCTATCTATCTATCTATCTATCTATCTATCTATCTATCTATCTCTGTCTTTCTCTTTCTCTCTCTGCTTGTTTTCCCTCACTCCCTGCCCTCATTATTTATCTATTTATGAAAAAACCTCGTCCATCTTGTTATTGTATCTAATTTTATTAATGAGGATTGTATTCATATGACTCCGGGTATATTGAATCCTGTTAAACTACCAAATAAAGCAAATAGTTTGTTGTTTTGTTTGGGATTTTTTTTTGGAGGGGGGTTGTTTTTGTTTTTTTATTGGTAATTGGAATCTTTATATTTTGACAATTTATTGCGAATCTCGATCTAATTTTATAGAAAATAAGTCTTCATCAAATTGAAGAAAATGGATAATAATCATAAATCAAGAAATGGAAACAGACAATACAGAGAAAAGGAATGTGTTCAGATTAATGAAAATGGTGCTACTGGTAAGTTGGTAACAGACTAGATCTCTAAGTAACAATTTATGAGACACAAGAAAAGGAGATTCCTGTAAGTTAAATCTCTTAATATCACAAACGTAAGTTGTCAGACATTATAAGTCTTTTTTTTTTTTTGGAAGGGGGGCGGGGGGGGGGGGGCTGGGTAGAGACTGCGTTGCTTGTAACTTTTATTGGCCATTTCAGCGCCAGTAAAAAAAAAGGACAATGATGAAATTCCCCCCCCCCCCCCCAAAAAAAAAAAAAATCTTAGACGATAAAAAAAAACACAAAAAACCCCAACAAAGACAAATAGATACAGTTATCAAGCTCAAAATAAAATACAACAAAAGGAACGTGAACTTTATATATCAGAATTAGATTCAAGGCCAATATTATGTCCTTGTCGCCAGCCTTAAACTCCCAAACGTCCCGAATCGACGCTGACTGGGCTATCTACTTTGAGAACACTCAGATGATTACGAAATAAACATCAAACTAAAAAATATGCAATGGCATTGCCATAACTAATGTGTATGACGGAGATATAACCTCCAAAACGTCCCAAATCGACGCTGACTGGGCTGTCTACTTTGAGAACACCCAGATAGTTACGAAATAAGCATCAAACTGAAAAAATGACATTGCCATTGCCATAACTAATGTGTATGACGGAGATATTATTTACACGGGGAAGAAATCGTCGCACACAATAAGACACAAGTCTAACTATCTGTTCACTCTCAGCAAAGGGGTCAAAACTGCCTAAGAGCTCAAATGGATCCAAATAGGATTCAATAGTCTGATGTCACGTCCGCCCAGCAACCAACAGCTAAACAAAAAAAAATCGTTACTTTTAATTCTTCATGCTGGCAAGAACTTTTTAATATGTGTCATGTGATCAGAATGTATTAAAGTCAAAACATGATCAGATTTATAATGTTTTTCTCCTCTGGATACACTTCTATGCCGGTGATTGAGATAATGGCGTCCACCATTGCTCCGATAGTTTAGAACTAGTTGCTATGCGTCATTACGAGGGAAGTGATGTCACGACTGTTGAACCCTATTGTCTCGTTCCAGAATAATAACATGGAAAGGGCAAATAATATATGGAAAAAGAAGAAAAGCAAAACAGTTGACCCGCCAGTGTCGATCCCATTTTCTATAGCGTGAAACGGATCATAAAAATAGTTTGCTGTACTTTGGATAAGACACAATCGCAAAGTACTTCCCGCCAGATCTAACAGACCCAACTGCCCATCATTCACTGCTGAGTAGACAAGGGGATCAGAAAAATAATATCGACTGCACCCGGGTCCTTTGGTCTTTATAAAAAAACTGGACAACGTGTAAAGGAATCAGATACAAAAAATATATCTCTTCTGCATTGAAACTTTAGTTGTACAGAAGTCATTTTCTTTCTCCATTAATCGATTAAATGGTTTTATTCACTTTATCCGGACTCGACTGTAGTGCTGTATATCTATATAATATGAGCTTGTGCCAATATATCATTTCTGTAACATTCATAAATAGCGTAGGATTGACTACCCAAAATAATAAATTAATCAGATTTGGAATATGCAACATTTCATAACACTTCCCCCCCCCCCCCCCACCGTATTTTTTCCAACGCTATCTACACAAAGAGAGTCAAGCTTATAAAAATGAAGACAAGTTTAAAGATATTCCATAATGGTAATTAGAATTGAAATTTGAACGCTGAATGAGGTTTTAACATTATATTTCATTAAATCATATCAATATCATCATAAGCAATTATTATTTTCTTCATTTCGTAGAGATCTTTTTCTTCCGTCTTGTTACCTCTACATCATAATCTCCTGAAAGCTTTTTTGGCATATAATGGACTTCTAGTGATTATAATAATCGATCATTGATCTACGCCAATAGATGCTAGAAAAGAAGCGCCAGGCGGATCTGCAGATTTAATTATATTATTATAAACAACACTATTATCTTGCTATTAAGGTTAGTGGTATCATGGTGTTGTCTTCGTGGAATCAGATAATTGCAGGATCATTTGGGGGAATTGATGAACAAAACTTGGAATTTTAAGATTACATCACAAAATCAACGTAATGGAAATTAAACATGATTAAAAACGTCTTTGCAAACTCAAATGAAACTTACATTCTATAACAACATATACTAATTTGCAGATCTGATAACCAAAATTTTTATGGGCTCATTGTAGTAATCGAAATACTCTCAAACCAACGCAAATTATTCTTCATTACAACTATATTAAATGAAGCCCCTAATCGCGTTCGGTTGTCAGACCTGCTTTTATGTGCACGTCGTTCTATATACATTAAATATAGCGACCCAAATCTTCCGATATTGAAATAATTCTCACTGGATAATAAGTATCTACTTATTTAGCAAAGTAAAATAGTCCTCAAATGTTCATTTTTAATCCTATCATTGTCTGTCATAGCAATTGCAATCGAATCAAAGCTTTAGACAGAACTTTGCATCAAAAAAGGAACCCCAAAAATTGACTAGAAGAGGGGAAGAAATTTCGATATAAAACGGCAACATTATCTTCTAAATTATATCGATTTTATCGGAGGGTTTGAAAAAAATTGACCATCGTTTTGAGGGATATAACGAGTTGGTCGGATGAAGAATATTTATTTCGTTATACAATCCGTGGTCGTAATTGATATGGCGATAAGCGATTTATAGGCCGGTCGATATAGCAAGGATTTACTGTTCTGTTTTTGTAGAAGGAGAACGATAAACACAAAGAAGACAATGGGGTGAACAGGACATGAAAAAACACTGTTGAGAAAATTAATGAAATTAGGTGGATTTCAAAAGAAAAACACGAACGACCTAGATTGCACTCGCTATATTAAATTTCTCTTTATTAAAAACCCGGAACGTCTTTTTGGTCATTGGTTTCATTGTATTTCTACCAATATGGCTTTACTTTAGAAGCAAAACTTTTTTAAAAATTAAATCGTTTGAGACTGAGAGTATGATCATGAAATTTTCAAATAATGGAATTCGAGACAAAACTGAACCGTGGTCATAAAGGTGCGGAAAGTCAATAATAGTTTTTCAATTTCTTTGCTCCAGAAGGGTTTGTAATTTTGTCGACTACCTCTTGGAATTCCTGCTTTTGCAGCTGCAAGAATGGCTTTGGTGAGGGCTTCGTTTAAATGTTCTACACTTGATGTATCTCTAATTTTTGGAAGCTGGTCATTTAATGTTGCTGTGAAAACATCCCAGTTTGCTTTCTTGAAATTCCATTTGGATTTCTGCTCAAATGTTTTCTTCTGTGTTTGAACTGTTATTTGTGTTAAAATTGGTTTATGATCACTGCCTATTTCATCCAGGACTTTAATGTGACAAGAATTCAGAAGGTCAGAGGAGATGATGGTTAGATCGGGATGACTCAGGGACATATGAGCTCTGTGAAGAAGGGTGGGGACTGAGTCTGCATTTTGTAAAATGGTGAGGTTGGTTATATTGCAAAGCTTTTCTAGTTCTTTTCCTGTGTTGTTTAAATTTTTGTATCCCCATAGTGGAGAGTGGCCATTGAAGTCACCAGCAATTATTGTGTTGTTGTATTGGGAACTGTTTAGATCTGTTAGGTTTATAGTACACCGTGGAGGGTTGTAAATGTTGTAAATGGTAAATTTCTTATTTAGGTGCCATAAGGTGACTTTCTGTACATCGGTTGAGTTCTGTGATGGTTTAGAAGTAACATCTCCCGTGATGTCATTTCTTATATAAGTAATCCTACCACGGCAGTCGTCACATTTGCAGGTATAGTATGTATAACCGGCAATATAAGGATCGCTATTTTTATACAGGGTTTCCTGAAGTAAAGCAGTGTGAACTTCCTTTTCATTTAATAATTTCTTCAGCTCTGTCTTTTTATTCCTGATTCCACAAATGTCAATTTGTAAAATATTCAAATAATAATAGTAACTAAATGTGTTTTAAACATTTATATTATGTAAAGCGCCGCAGAGCACGATTAACGTGGACGTTTAGGCGCTAGAATAAATTCATTGTTTTATTATTATTATTATTATTATTATTATTATTATTATTATTATTATTATTATTATTATTACTATTATTATTATTATTATTATTATTATTATTATTATTATTATTATTATTATTATTATCATCATCATTATTAAATGCTAACTCCATAAAATTCCTGGCGGAGATATTCTGGTAAGTTAGGAGTTAAAAGAAAAAGGTCGACAAAGCTCTTTTTGCCCCCATTGGTCAAAACAATGATAACGGAGTTTTGTTGTATGCTGCGATTTAGAATTAATTGAGCTGAGGAGGGGGGAAAAACCACGGGTTTTGACGGAAAAAGTGTAGGATATTTTTAACTGCACCGTTTTTAACAGATTGTATAGAGGTAACAAAGAAGCTAAGTAATATGCTACACGTTGGTATAGAGAAAAATAGAACGATAACAATGTAATAATCCGATAGTCCCTTCTTTTACATGTTAAACAATATATAAAAATAAGCTTTTAAAATAAAGATTCAGTAAGAACATTAAATCCGGTAGCCTCAAGACAACGGAGGAAGATGCCGTGATTTTAGTCTGGGACTTGCTTAGTAAGCTCACATGAAATCCGTTTTTTTTTTTCAAGTCCTTGACTAAAGTCAGACATAGTCAGAGACTACGCGCTGTGATAAGAAACGTCCTAAACACGGTACAATGTGTATTTTGCCCATTGATAAAAGGTTTACCAGTTATTGCTCTTTCACTTTCCGATGTGTATTGTCATTGTTTCGATCGTAAACAGTGCTCAGCAGATTCATTACAGGCTACTTTAAAGACAATATGAAAGTGATAAATTAAGGAGCAGGCACTGGTATAAAATATAGATCTGAAAAAAAAATGTGTCTGAAACTGTTTCAGACACATATCTTGAGCCTTTCCTTTAAAGACAAATCCATGTCGCAGTTTAAACCTATTAATTTAAGCAGACCATTTCTCGTTTAAAAATCCGCCACTCCAAGCTAATCGTGGGTGTCGTTATCCAGAGGTTGCACTGTAAATTATAATACAAAATTGAAAGAACAATGCTTAACTGGCATGGTTTTATTGATGGCACAGTGCTTATTTAATACAGGAGAGTAATTGGAATGTTGGACTACTGCTTATCGCGTTACTCGTTTTATTTATAGATATGCGCAGTCGTTATACTGACGCAATGGTAGCTTGTACTTGTATTCATGCGCATTTACTTGCATTTCAAAGAGAGAGAGAGAAAAAAGACCAAAAAAAATAAATAAATGATATCTAATAGATGTGTTGGGGTTTGTTAAAGATTTTGGTTCTCAGCGCTGAATCGAAATCCTCTCCCTTAGAGGCAGATTTTATGTCAATTTTGAAAGTATCTCTCCTTCAGAGGTCAGAATAAGCTTCAAATTGCAAAATCCTTTCGTGAGAATGTAGTTGGATGGAGAATAAAAACGATGAAGTGAAAAAAAAAAACAAACAAACAAACCAAAAAAAAAACAAAAAACAAACGAAAACCATGCAGATAATGATTTTTCACCTTTATTCGCTCGTATCTCAAAACTAGCTCGTGCGACATCCGACGAGTTTTGCCAAATCAGCACACAATTATTGAGCACAAAGAGGAAGGGAGATAACAAACAAATCAAAGAAACGAACTGGAAAACACAATGAGTTATCGAAAATGAAGCAGACGTGATTCCTTCCTGAGTAACTATCTTACAGTCACTGAGTAAATTTAATGATTTGCAACTGAGAACCAAACATACAAACAAAAAAATAATAATAATCAGCACACAAATTAAATGTGCACGAAGAGGAAGGGAGATAACAAACAAATTTTTACAAACGGACTGGAAAATACAATGAGTTATCGAAAACGACGCATGCCACGATTCCTTACAGAGCCACTATCTTACAGTCACTGAAAGGGGGGGGGGGGGGAATTGGATGTAGATTCTAAGCACAATCTGCCACTGTGCTTATTATGAGTCCAACTTAAAGTTCCATTCAGACAAAGGAACAGGATCCCTCTTTAAGGGATACACTCAAATGTTAACATTACCAACATATGTTAAGAGATGTGTTTACGTGGAAACCATCTCCCAAAAAAGAAACTATGCATTTGGTTATTTCCCCTCGACTGAGAATTCGAGCCATGGTTTGGGCAATACAAGTAATCTTACATTTCATGGAGATGATTTCATGAATTTTAAAGAAGTCACATATGAACAAATCACAAAACTAATTAGCGAATCTGAAACTAAGAGTTGCCAGTTTGACCCGATGCTGACCTGTTTACTAAAGCAGTCAATAAATGATATCGTACCACCTTTCACGAATATAATCATTAACTATTTGGAACAAGGAATTTTCCCTAAAGAATACCAAACCACAATTGTTAAGCCTCTTTAAAAAACAGGGGCTCGACTCGGATCACCTAAAAAATTACAGCCCAATTTCCAACTTACCGTTATCAAAGTTACTGGAAAAAGGTGTTCTCCAACAATTAAATTAACACCTAGCAAGTCAAGGGCTCCAAGAGCCTCTTCAATCAGCGTACAGAAAATTGCACAGTACCGAAACAGCACTCTTGCGGTTTGCTTCTCATTTATCAGTACAACCGTGTTATATTTGCTCGACTTGTCAGCCGCATTTGACACTATAGACCACAATTTTGGTCTTCAAGGAACTGCACTCAACTGGTTCAAAACATATCGTACGGGATGACAACAAATTATGATTGAAAACTCTAATTCCGATTGTAGACTTCCCTTTGGCTTATCCCATGGCTCCGTTCTTGGACCAGTACTCTTTGCTTTATAAATCACCACTTAAAGATATCATTCGTCCGTATAGTCTTAAACACCATAGTTATGTCGATGAAAACCAGATCTACGACACCAATCATCAAACAACATTTGACAGGGAAATTGAACGCAGTGAAAACTACATTGGCGAAGTGAGCGAATGGATGGGGAAATATAAATTACAATTGAATGCAGACAAAACTAAAGTGTTGATAGTTTGGGAATACGAACAAAATTAATAAAATTGATCAAACTTTTTAGGAAGTAAAGAACACCAAAGTGCCTTTGTCAATAAAGTTAGGAACCTTGGAGTCATGTTTGATTTGGACAGGTTTGATGAATGAACAAGTATGTCAATTAAAGAAGAAATAATTTGTAGATATGAAAATGATAAGTTCTATACAAGACATAATAATAATAGTAATAGAAATAAGATAATCCACATGCCTAGAAACATTCAAAAAGAAACTGAAAACTCATCTTTTTCGGTCATATTACGGTGAGCAGTTCCTCCCAATGAATGATAAATTATTTGTGTGTGTGTGTGTGTGTTTAAGTGTTTGTGAGTGCAATCATGATGTGCATGTGATGTAATGGAATTTATGATATATTTACATGTCATTGTAACGCACCCAGAACCTGCATAATATAGCGGGATAAGCAGCGCTTAACAAATGTACACTATTATTATTGTTATCTGTTTTGTTAAGGTTTTATGGCACAAACAACACGTATAGGTCATTTCAGGTTCAGTAGAACGGTAGAAGATGGGGTAGTAAAAAACATTTAAAATATATAATTAAACTCGCCCGAGAAAAGGTAAGACAAAGAAGACTGGTTCAAATAGGGAATAGAAGTAGATTCCAAGAGCAAATCATCGTCTTCAGTTGGAAATCACCAAAAAGTCACATCAAGCCACAAGCACAGGATCCCACAAAGAGGAATATAGACTCAAAAGCTTACAAAATTTACACCAAAAACAAAATTCTACACAGCTAAAATGATTCAGAAGTTAAAAAACACCTTCCAAATCTAATACTACACAATTGATTGTTTGCCCTTAAGCTAAAGTCTCCAGCCAGGGCCAAGACAAAGCCAAGAAATCTCGTTGCAAGACAAAGACGAAAACCAACTTGGGAAAGGAGAACAGATATAGGGGAATAGAAGACAGCAAAAGTGACCTTTATCCATCATGGGAGGTCAACCCTTCAAGAGAAAAATTAATCAGAATGAAGGCACAGCAAGACCCCATCCAATTTGTTTTGCTTGTTTGTTTTTAAGGGTTTTACGGCGCTTGCAACACATTTAGGTCATATCAGCGCCAGTAAAAAGGAAGAAAATGGGATAGTAAAAAGTTCTAGAATTACAATTAAAGCACAAAAGAAAAGGTAAGACAAAGGGGAACTGGTTCAAATAGGGAACAGATGTAGATTCCAAGAGCACACCGTCAAAGTACTTAATTTGAGATCACCTAAAAGTCTCATCCAGACACAAGCACAGGTCCCAACTAAGAGGAATACACTCAAATGTCTACCAATCATATAATATAATATGTAAACTAAACATAATACAATGCATAACAGAGAGATGATTTACAAGGAAAAAAATATCATCTCCCAAAACAATAACTATGCATTTAACTGTTTCCCTCCCAGCTAGGACTCCGGCCAGGGCCAGGACAAAACCAAGTAATCTCATTCCAAGACAAAGACAGACAGCAAGTTGTTGTTTCAAGAAGTTAAACGGTGCTTGCAACACACACAAGCAGGGTTACTTAAGCGCCAGAAAAGTAGGAAGATCAACTTGGATAAAAGAACAGTAGAAAAAAGAAATTCTTGATTTTTTGTTTGTTTTTAAGGGTTTTACGGCGCTTGGGACACATTTAGATCATATCAGTATAAGGAAGAAAATAGAATAGTCAAAATATTCTAGATTACCAATCAAAGCACCCAACAAAAGGTAAGACAAATGGGAATTGTTTCAAATAGGGAACAGATGTAGATTCCAAAAGCATACCATTAATGCACTTAGTTTGAGAGCACCTTAAAATCTCCTTCAGACATGAGCACAGGATCTCACTAAGAGGAACACACTCAAATGTTTATAGAATACCTAACTAACAATACATAACAGAGATGATTTACATCGAGAAAAAAATATAATCTCCCAAGACTAAAACTATGCATTTGACTGTTTCCCTCCCAGTCAAGGACTCCAGCCAGAGCTAGGACTAAACTAAGTAATCCCATTCCAAGACAAATACAGATAGCAACTCGGAAAACAGACCTCCTGCCCACCATAGGAGGTCAAAGGACCCGCACAGATTTTTCTTTGCACATTATCTCAGACAGAATATCACTATCTCACCTGGACCTTGGCATTAAAAACAAACTAACGTGTTATTAACAAATTATAATACAACCATAACATAATACAAAAGACAAGTAGCCGACGGAAGATTTTCAAGATCATCTTGATAGCAAGTGACCCTGAAAGTTTTGTCCCTTAATACATTGCACATGAGTGAGATGGTCCCTGTCATACTGTTTCAATTTCAGTTGAAAAGATTTTTTTTTTTTTGCAGCCAAAAACTATGTAAAGACAATTGTCATTCAGAGCTATTAGGCCCAGAAAGTCCGAGTTGAACCTTTTTTATTCATAGCATGAAACAGGTCCTTGGGATAGAACGCTAGTCCATCGCAAAGTACTTTCCACAAGATCTAACATATAAAGTTACCCAATCACTGCTGGGATGACAGCGGGTTTAGAAAAAATAATATCTATTTCAACGGGGATCGATCTTAGCCCCTGAACATTCAGAACCCTCAAAGTGAAGAAAATTACCGATAGATTGTTTGTTTTTAAGGGTTTTACAGTGCTTGCAACACATTTAGGTTATATCAGCGCCAGTAAAAAGGAAGAAAATGGGATAGTAAAAAGTTCTAGAATTACAATTGAAGCACCCAAGAGAAAGTAAGACAAAGGGGAACTGGGAACAAATTATTGGGATCAGATGTAGATTCCAAGAGCATACCACCAATGTACTTAGTTTGAGATCACCTATAAGTCTCATCCGGACACACGAACAAAATCCAACAAAGAGGAACACACTCAAATGCTTACATTTATACATTAAAAATAACAAATATAATAATACATAACAGAGAGATGATTTACAAGGAAAAAAATATCATCTCCCAAAACAATAACTATGCATTTGACTGTTTCCCTCCCAGCCAGGACTCCGACCAGGGCCAGGAAAAAAAACTAAGTAATCTCATTCCAAGACAAAGACAGAAAGCATGTTGGAAAACAGATATAAGGGGATAGAAGACACAGTATGTACCTCCCTGCCCGCTATGATAGGTCAGGATCCCCACCCAGACCGATAGATTAATGTTACCTCAGCGTATGAAATGTATGGTAACTAAATGGAGCTGCAAAGTTTGTTTTGTAATTTGTAGGGGATGTACCACCCAAATTTATTTAATTAACATCATCAGACTAATGGTAATGATGGATATGACTATAAAACGTCACTTGCAATCTGAAAAGTCATTATTGTGATACCAAACAGAAAACCAAGGTCTTTTACATAATTGTTAAAATGATTAAAATAAAACAAAAACCTGAAATGTAGGGTTTTTAGAATATTTATTACAAATCACAATATATGAAAAAGTTACTAAATATGACTTAGTCAACCAGTTCTCTTTACTTTTACTAATTTCACATTTTGTATACATTTATCGATACCCTCATCACAAATCATGATTTTTTAAAGTAATGAGAATATAGTAAAAATGATCATTTACAAATATGAGCACAACTACATCTAATTTGTTATTTTGAATTAACATACCTTTCTTATCTATTGTCCCTTGTTTAAGAAATAAGATCGCGTCTTCATTACTTTGAAAGAAAAAAAACAACAACAAAAAAACTTTTTTACATGTCAACTTTTTTACACGTTAAGTATTAATAAAATACTTCCTGTAAAACTCTTAACAAACTATTCAATACCAAAGCTATTTCAACAAAAAAATATCACAGTCAAGAATAATCATGGCCAAAGCATAATGCCAAAGCCATTATGAAAAGATGTAACAGTAACATTAACAGAACAAAAAAAAAAGGAAAAAAAAACAAAACAACAAATTTGAAACAATTCCTGCAACAATTAAAAATAAGCAAACTCATGCAAATATACAAAGTGGCACTGTAATTGTAATATTCTAAAAACTAAGTATGTTCAACTATTTTCAGCAATAAGTGTGAAAGTAACAAATTTATATCATGTCTTACATTGACAATTGATTCATCAGTGCACGTAATTTGCTCCCTGAGTTTTCGCAGCCACCCGTGAAGTGCAAACAACAAACCTACCCATGCTTTCATTTTTATCTTTGAACTTAGCCAGTTAACATTGATTTCTTATGTCTCTTTTAAGTGAAGTGGCATTGTGTGATTAGCCGTTAAAGTTTTTCTTCTTATTTTTTCCCTTCTAGGTGGAACAATGGTTCTCCAAATTGTGCCAAAGCTCATATTATCCTGTCACCTGGATCTGGCTTTGAATTCTGAGGATTGTTAAGGCAGCTAAGGAGAAAGATGCTTAATATTTAAATGCACCTCAGTGATGCCTTCCAGGTCTTTGGTGCAGACAGAATCTTGAAGAGCAACTTGAAGAATAATATTGCTTGAACTTGGGCTATTCAAATGGGGACTTCAGAAATGCCTTGGTCACATCTCAGCTTCTACTCGTTGTGCAAGAGAGAAGTTACGGACTATGTTTCTCTCTGCAGAAATTAAAACAGAAAGCTGGTTTTTAAAAATTATCTAAGAAAAAACATTTGTTTTTAAAGAAAACATTCCGATCTTTGAACTGCATGTTAAATATGATTAATGATCTTGATAAAAATGATGTAGCAAATTCAAATTGAAATGTGGTAAATATAATCAATTAAAAAATTCTGTCCATATTATACAGGTGTCTGTAAAGTCTGGACACAGTAAAGTTAAATATTTTTCAAAATAGTATTCAAAATTATTAATACATTTTTTTTAAATCCACAGATCAATTATGGCTTTGACAAAAGAAGAAAGAGTTCAGCTGGTACTTCTCAGTGGCCGTAGAGGATGGTCATATCGAAGGATAGCAGATGAATTTAATGTACTTCATCCGGGAAGAAGTTCGATTGGTTTTTCCACAGTGGCGAAAGTGATTAGGAAATTTAATAAAAACGGGGTTGTGGATGGCATAGGTGGCTCTGCCAAATCTTTAGTGCGTCAGAGAGTCATGGCTTGGAAAGGCATTGTTCAGAATTCTATAGATTTCTGCAAAGCCACACGTTAACTGATGCCATCAGTGACAGTAAGCCATGTCTCTCAGGAAGAGACACAAGTTATAAATAGGGAAAGTCCATGGGAAGAAGTAACTGAGGTGGCAGGCATTAGTAAAGTCCATGCCATGAAGCTTAAAAAAGATGGAATTTATCTATTCCCAACATGTGTGGATAATGTGTCTATTGTTATTGACAACTACTGTTCCATGAACAATGCTTGTTCATCAGTTTTGATGAATGTTGGGGATTGGGTTGTGGTCAAATATGATGAAAAAAAACTACCCAGGTGTCATATCTACTGTTTCTGGTGGTTATGCAGAGGTGTCGGTCATGCACTCTGTTTTTGGTCACAGGTGGATTTGGCCTGAGAAAGAAGATAAAATCTTCTACAAATTAGATGATGTATTAAAAAAAACATCAGCCCACCTGTCCCCACAGATTCAAGGGGTCATTTTTCATTTCATGATCATATGTTTAATTTCTAAATTGAATATTAACAAAGTTGTACCTTATTTTTATAAGTCACACGCGTGACGTCACGTGTGTGACACATTTTATAAAATTTAACAAAAAAATTATGTCTTTATCGTTAAGCTTTGTTTGTTAGGTTGTAAAACTGATCAAGCTAACTTAAAAAATGTATTTAAAACTTTGAGTGGTGTAAACTTTTTGCGTCATTGAAACTTGAACTCAATTTTGTGTCACGTGTGTGACAGGTCATTTAGTATGTATTTATTAAAGCATTTAATGAACAATAATGTCTTGTATACTATGTTTTGTCATTTTGTTTTGTTTTATGTGTCTTTGAAGTACCTTATAAAGCCATTAGTAGTGATTATATATAAGCTTTTGTGTGTTTTTTGTTACCAAACAATAATTCTCACAATTTAACGCTTTTTTCTGTACAAAATATATCCTTTGCATGGTTGTGTATTTAAAAAAATGTTTGACCGCATTACTTGATGATTTTCTAAAGTTCTTATGATTTAACTTTTTAAGAATTAAAAAACCTGAACAAAATTATGGTTTTGTCTTGTTTATTTTTGTGTTACCTAGGACCACTTAGCCTGGAATGGGCCAATAGATTCCTAGTTGCCCATGACCTAAGAAACAAAATGTTGAAATTGCATTTGGCAAAGGATTTAGTATTCAATTAAAATCAAAGTTCGTCAGAAAAGAGGGACATTTGAGTTTGTTCCCCCTATGGTCTGCATACGGCTCTATATAAGTGTACAGTATCATTATTATTATATGGTCTTTGGAACATACAATGGTTTGCACATTAAAGTTAGATGTCTGTAAATGGGAGCAAGCTGTTTGCAATAAATTACAGATTTTGCATTTAAACTTCAACAAAGTAGCTTTGAAACTTAGAAAAAAGTAACATTTCTTTCAGAGAGCACTGTTTTGTGTATGACACACATTAAACAAAATTTTCTAGCAAGGAGAAGCGATCGCCGCTAATGTATTGACAAAGCGGCGATGGCCGAACGCGATGTGGTTCATTGGATTAAAATCTCAATATCTCTGACTCATATGCATCAATTTCATAATAAATGGCATGTCTATTTGCTAAATTAATTTTTCTTTATTATGGTATATAACATGTCTGTGTTTTATTGTTATTTCTTTTCATTATCGTGTTGTGAACACAGTATGGTTCGTTTCGGATCGTGACCAATAAAGTTCGAAAGCCGTGGTTGAGGTTTTGTAACTCCGCACTTAATTAAACCGCTACAGCTCATTTATTTGACATCGCATTGTTTTCAAATTTGGCGACCAATCAGACGAGTTTGCCCTTTGTCCCGGAAAAGTCAGGGATGTTATGAAGGCTGAATCCAGTCATGTTTTTGGAGTACATTTTCAAGATGTTGACCTCCCCAGCAAGTCAACCTGTCAGAAAATTGCTGATGAAGGGCATGCCATTCTAAGCAATATATTGGCCAACGTATGAAGGAGAGTTCATCCTGGGGGCTGCATAAAGACGGAACCACAAGAAAAAAAAGTCAAGATCGTGGCACGGTGGAAAATAGCTTGCATTTTAGTTGAAGAGTACATTGCTCTCACGACAGTCGGTCACGAGGTCATACTACCTGGTGAGCAGGGGTCAACGAGCTACTGCCAGTACCGTCAAAATTTCATCAAAATGATCAAATGTAATCATTTGTAATTCATTTGCGTTATAATCTTTAACTATTGTTATGTATTATATAATTTCTCTGACACTTCATCTTTATTCTCATATGATTTCTGTTTCTATGGGATAGATGTACGTCATGTAACAATGAAAACAAAAGACCTCATATTTCAAATACTCATAAGTACACATATACTAAATTGAATCAAGAAATAACACATTTATACAAACACCACCCCTATAAATCCATACATAATACAGGGATAATACTGAACTTTTCACCCTACAAAAATCTTCAGTGCGATTTTCTGAAACTCATGCAATGTGGTTTTGATTAACAACTTGTCAGGTCAAATTCCCACCAACCAGTAGAATAACAAGTCTCTTCACAGTGCTGACCACTGTTATCATACTAAAATCTGAGAAAGTCATCAAGTAATCATCACGATACTTCATGCTGTTGGTAACAACACAAATAATACGATGCAGGCAATGTTATAGCCATATTTCTGTTATACTCTGAAAAAAATGCCATTTTAACAAATTTGGCCAGAAAACTTGTCCTTCAAATATTGATCAACTAAAATAACCCTCACGTTGTCAAAAACTCTCAAACCTGAGACTTCCTTGCGGTTTTGAGTTTGAGAGTTTTAGTTAAGATGAAGTCTCAGGTTTTAGAGTTTTTGACAAGATGAGGATCATTTTATTCGATTGATATTCATTGAAGAACGAGTTTTCTGGCCAAAATTTAATTATTTTTCACAGAGCACAGAAGAGTTGAAGAGATGCAAACATTAAGAACATCGTGGGATTGAGATCCATTTATATCGTAATACAGTATGTGTATTCACACAACCAATGACCAGTACAATGTAGTAATGATAATATAATAGTATAGTGCAGTCGAATGCTAGTACAGGGACTATAATAATATTTATAGTATTATAATATTATGTGTGGCCAACTTTCATGACCAGCCCAGTTTATAGACATTTTTCACTCTCTGATTTTAGCCAGTTTTTGTCTTAATGTGAGGATAGTTTTAATGTGGTGGATAGCGACATTTTGGTTGACGGTAGATGATGCTGGCGGTGGTGATAGCAACAACGTATGTGATGCTGGTGGTTTAGGGACAGTAGCAGTACTGGTGCTGCTGAAAATTATGGTAATGCTGTCGTCTGGGCTAATACTTGTGACCATTATCATCTATTAGAGATGTTAATGCTTGTGACGTATTCGGAAAAAACTCCCCGACACGTTTCATTTTTTAAAATTTGGCCAGAAAACTCGTCCTTTTAAGTATCGATCATTTAATTAATGACCTGTTCAATCCAACTCCAGGTTCGAGAGTTTTTGATGCGATGAGAACACGTTTTCTGGCCAAATTTTTAAAATGTGTGTGTGTTTTTTTAATGTACGGGCTGTGTGATGTGTTGTTGACGTATGGTATAGTGTATGGGTTGGAGCGATAGTGACGTCAGTAGTAGTAGTGATAGAGGCACGGGGATTGGGGGTGGTGATGGTGATGATACTAGTTGTACGGGGAATGGTGGTGCTGGTGGTGGTCATGATAAAGACGACAGTGGGCATCAATAACACAGTGAGGTTAAATGATCGGGAACACCAAATTGTGAACATTAGAACTAATGTATGTCCTTCAATCTTCATTTGATAATGACTGGTGTAAATGACTTTCTACTATATTAAAACAAACTATATTCATGGCATCACCATTTAAAACCTATAATAATCGAAATCTTCAAACTTACTCATAATGAAGTTTATTATTTTTATGTAATCATGCCACAATTTTTAAGCAAATAATCTTTGACGAACATTTCGCAGTAATTAAATTAAAAATTACGTATGCCAATCACTAGTACTCAGTCGAGCCACTCTACGAAACGAAACTAAAACTATGTGTTATAATAATCGCATGACCTAGCAATTTTAACAGTTAATGGAGTTGTGGTTAGAATTTACAATTCTTTTTTATTCTATATCTGTGGGTATATTAGATGACGTGTAACAATGGAGAGAAAATGAGGGAAAAGAACAATCATAAGTCACTTATTACGTTTGTTCGCCGGCAGTGACTTTAACCTCGCTGACCCCTGGTCTGGCACTGTGCGGCGTGATGAATCACGCAGGTAGCATGAAAACTAAAAGGAACGATATGTGGTAAAATGAACAGCCGTCCTGGATACTGCTGTCTGTCTTGACAATGGGGAGACTTTGTCTCTAGGATTTTCTACAGTGGCTTCTGAGACAGGCCAAGCAAATGCTACTGACAGCATAAAAAAATTGGAAGAAGTTGAGGCGGAGGACAAGGACTCCCTCTCTAAGCTCCAGTATACGATGAGCGATAGAGCTGCCAATGAGAGAAAAAGTAACGCCATTTTTGCTCAATGGCGCGATAATGTCACTAAAGATAATTCGATTTCTGCTCTGAAACTCAAACACTTTTTCTGTATGGCTCATGTCTTGCTTGGCTTCCACAACGAAAGTGTCAAAGTGGAAACTGGCATACAGCTCAGAAATTTGTCTTGTTGAAGATGACGGCCGACTACCCTCTACTATCGCAGACCTTGAAATGCTCAAACCTCTGTTTTCTGGGCTTCTGTGTCCCATGTGCTATCAACCTTCCCTTTGTCTCAAAAGCAATAGGAACAAAAACAGTGGGCTTGCAGTGTCATTATTTGTAAAATGTATTAATTGTGGTAATGAGCCATCCTCAACCATGACTTCAAACAAATGTGTCGGTGCAAATTCAGTGGTTGAAGTCAATAGGGGAGCTGTTCCGGCTGTATCTGCTACTCGTATTGGCTATAGTGGGCTATGCAATTTCAGCGAAATGATGAACATTCCTGAAATTCACCATAAAACATTTGCTGCTCACACCAAAACTGTTTGCGACAAAACTAATGTGTTTGCTATAGACATATTAGATAGATCAGTACAAAAGGTTAAAGAAGCCCACCCGGAACAATTTACCGACATTAAAGATATTCATGTGTCATTTGATGGAAGTTGGCACAAACGAGGCCACACGTCTAAATCGGGTTTAGGACTAGTGATAGAAAGGAAAACTGGCCTGATCGTAGACTTTGAGATACTTACTAATTATTGTCCTAAATGTGCTACAACGGGTAAAAAACTTGAGGAACAAAATATACTACGGTATGAGCGGTGGCTCGCAGAACATAAACAAAAAGGCGAGTGCAGTGCAAATTATGATGGTCCTAGTGGAGGAATGGAGAAAGAGGCTGCACTAAGAATGTGGAGCAGGTCCATTTTGAAGAACAAGCTTCGATATGTCTCCATGATTAGTGATGGAGATGCAAAGACAATATCTGAAATACATAACCTGGATCCGTACCCTGGCATTAAGGTCCAAAAACATGAATGCGTAAATCACGTCGGCAAGCGTCTTGGGACAGCTCTGCGCAACCTCATCACTACAAAATCAAAATGTAAACCAAAAATTACTTTAGGTGGGAAAGGGCAAGGAAAGCTGAGACCAGAAGTTATCACAATACTCCAAAAATACTACACAAGAGCCATTCGGAGCAATACAACAATAGAGGGGATGAGAACTGCTATTGCTGCCATAGTTGATCATGGGTCATCTACAGACAAACACCCAAAACATCACAATTGCCCCAAAGAAGTAGATTCATGGTGCTACGGATGGAACAAGCAGGCAGAAAAAACGCTACCTGGAGAAACATGTTCAGTTGGACAATGGGAAAACTTTATTCCTTGGATACAGTGAAATCCCAAGTGACGACTCACAAACTGTTGGAGACAACCATTCAGGCCTTCAAGAATTTGGCAGAGACAGCCCTCGACTGTTCAGAAGAGCCACATTTGGAAGAAGACATCATTTACAAGGAAATGATTAGCAAATTGAAATGTCTCATGTCCGATAGGGCTGCAGTGATGAAGTGTTTCGACAATAAGATGGCAGCTTATAAGAGTGATCTGTCAGGAGAAGAAACGTCGACACATTTTCTCTTCTGCAATGCTCACTTCCTTCTAGGGCTGAGGTCTGCTGCTACTGATGCTGCCAACAACATGGAGTTTGAAGTGAAAGGAAGTGGTACCAGATTGGGACGCGATAACAGTTTGAAATTTGCATCATTTGCTCAAAATAATGAGTTTGCAGTAAACCACGCTCTCCGCACTACTGCAGAGGTTTTAGGCCCAAGGGGGGGATGAAAAGAGTGGCTGTCGCAAAGAATGGTTGACTTTCCTGACATCACGGCAAAAGACGTCTCTTTTCACCAGCTATCGTAGTAACAGGTTCAACAACCTCTTTGAAAATGCAACCGCTCTCCTCTACCACCAAGAGGACACCCAGGCATTCTTGACAGAATTCTGTTCAAATTCAAATCAAAAACTAGAAAGCATTCTATTGGACATATCTGACCACAAAATTTTAGAGTTTATAGCAACTCTGGCATTTTACAATGAAATGCTCTCCACACCTTACTGGAACTTGATGAAAAGCTCAAAACCGCACGGCCAGTTTCCAAAGTACGTTAGACTCATGAACAACACCTTTCAATCATGGATGTCAGATGATTTTGATTTCTTTTTATCTTCACCTGTGTTTGAAGACTTTTGCATCACAATCTTTTATCCTCCAGCACTTAAGATCAGGCTCATATAACATCAACAAAGTCACAATCTTCATCCAGCAGATCACACAGCAATGTTTTATTGTCTACGAACGACAGCTGCATGACTTTTTGGAGGGGGGTGTTTTTGGAGGGGAGATTGATGAAGAAGTACAGCAAATTCTAGACACCTGCCCACTGACCAACTTAACAGGGGAGCGTCTCTTTGGGGACTTAGATTTTGACATGTACAAGAGAAGGCATGCCTCCCTCCACTTACGTAGCAGTCTCAATATGTGGAAGCATAACAAAACCTCATCCTACATAAGACGTCAAAGTGACATTATGAGACAGAAGCTGATTGCAAAAGCCATAAGACTCGCTCCAAAATGAAAAAGAGAAGCAAAGAAGAACACCGAGCAGTAATTGAAAAGATAAAGCTGCGACTGAAAGAAAACAAGAGAAAAAAAGATGAAAAGCTAGACAAGGCTTCTGAGAAGAAGATTGTCATAATGGATGATTTGATTAATAGCGGTGGAGTCTGCAGAACAAAGAAGGATCTAGATGCATTAATGGAAAGACCAAATCCTCTTGAATGTTTACGCTCCCAAATAAGATATAGGAAGTTTTGTCTTGGAGAGAAAGTTCAAGTAACAGGGAATATGAAGACCCTTTACTCCCATTTATTGCAGCTTATAGAGCTTTCTCCAAGTTCGTCTAGTGTTAACTAAGTACCGTGACTAAAGTAACGAGTAATTTTTAAAATCTGGTTTCAGTATAATATAAAAATTTGCATTCAAATCTTTGACTTTACGCTCATGTTCTCTTCTCAAAATAAATCAATGAATTTTCTTTAACTTTAATGAGTCATGAAACAGTACTGTTCATGATTTAAATGCACAGAGCATAAAATTAATGTTAATTTGATATATTCTACAGCTTTGTAGCTTAATTGGTTATCATTTTATGACGATTTGGATTCAAATATTCAACATCTCGCGAATTTTTATTTCATTTTCAGAATAAAATAACTTGTCAATTAACAAGTCCAATATACAGTATTGTTAAATACTTTAATGAACAGAGCGTAAAATGCCCTTTAATTTGATATATTATTCAGCTTTGTAGCTTCAGTCGTTATGATTTTTCGACAATTTGTATATCAATTTTTAACATTTCCTCTCGTTCGCGAGAAATAGGCAATTTTGCTTGTCATACCCCTTTCGGCAAAGTATAAAATTGAAATTCAATGAACAAATTGTTTTTTTAAAATTTGGGCATTATCTACACATCAATGTTTGTGGATTCCTTGAATTTTGACCTTCTGGTTCATCTAAAAGTTACACTATGACTTCGAGAAAACATGCTTTTGAGCTCTGGCGGAGCAGAATTTTGCCTTTTTTATCTGTCCGAAGGAATTTTTGAAGTTTTGTAAATGTGATTTTCTTTTGCATTTTTGATGTTACAATATTGTTTTTTTTTATCCTCAAACTGACCCATGCATAGATGTAATTTATGTATCCTATGAATCATTTTATTTTATTATTTTATTCCATGTTCAAAAGCTGAAAACTTGACTGAAATGACTGAAAACTGAAGTCTGAACGGACCAAAAAAATACTAAGTCCGAATAAAACTTTAAAAATTCATATCTTATTTATTTCTTGTTTCGATTTTTTTCAAATAAAGTTTGTTGTTCTTGGATTTACAATTTCCATCAACATTTCTTTAACATTCTGCAGAACATAAAAAATCCAAACAAAAAGCTACAAGCACTCCAAAAAGATCTGGAAGATGAAAATCTCATGGTCATCATCAAGGCACTTGCTATCATGTACATCAAAGTCACAGACCCCTTTTGGACCCTTGTTACATCAAAATTATCATACCTCCAAATACAACCAATCATCAAGCAACTACACTCTGATCTCCAACACTTAACACAGACACCAAAATCTATAGTTACAGACACATCAATTCCATCATTACAACGCTACATGTCACAATCACAACTTTACAACATCATCCCGTCAGTCCAAGAAATCGATGCACAACTTGAAACAGTACTCGACACCCTCATCCATGCATTTCTTACACTTATGAACAGACAACTCAACACATACATCACACAATCTTTAACATCTGAAGATGTTGAATCTACGTCCTTTGTGCCAACTACAAATTTGGTCTGCGAGAGAAATTTTGGAGATCTTGACTCCAGTCAACATCGTCGTCCCTCTGCAATCATGCATCACCAAACTACGGTCCACCTTTTAAAGCGCAGCATTTTATTTCAGGTCTTTTGGAGGGTATAGTAGATTCTGATATGTTTGACATTAACTTTGGTCACTGGTGTTCAAACAAAAGAGATTTGAAGTGGCCAGATGGAAAAGATAGAACCCCGTGCATCGTCATTTTATTTTTTACTCCAATTTCAAGCTGGACACAAAAAATTGTAGGACATGGAGTATTGTCAACAGTTATGATGCCATCAAGAACGCCTTCATAAAATTTAAGGCGGATTATTTTTAATTCTCTTCACCCTCATTCCATGTCATCCAAGTAAATCCCTTCAGGTAGGAAACTCTTACTCCATTTTTTTAAATAACATATGGGTCAGAGGTAAAGTTCACATTCTATGTGAATGAAAATATTTTTTGAAAAGTTGCAATGAAATGATGAGTTTCTCAACAGTGTCTTAGATTATTCCCACTATGTTGGATCAAATAGCCCCGTCATCATCGCATCTTTTTTTAAATACGTTCACTGTATTCATCTTTTCTTTAATTTGCTCGAAAAAAAAAGAAGAAAAAAAGCTTTTATTCTATACTATCTAGCATTGGGTAATTATCTCCCTTGGAATTAGCCGGGCAGTTGATACCGCACCATGCAGTTTACTTGCGACTTATTTTTAGTGTATGTTTGTTTTCCTCCTTTTTCTCTTGGTTTGGGTCGAGACTGTAGAATTAATGTCGGATATGATATTATCTTATTATGTCGAGTCGAATTATCTCCCTTGCTTTCAATAACAGTCTTTTTGTCATCACATATAGTTAAATTACATGTTAACAACGTATACTGTGAATTTACATACATATAGTTATAAATTTGCACTCAGGTCAACGAAACAGTGTCTATACAACCCAATACGGCTAATCTATGTTTAAAAATTACATAATATTATGTAATTATCTCCCTTGTACTGCGTTAAATGGCCAATCTGACATGTCCAACGGTTTCCTCACATATTTTTACCACAAGTTGTGGATTTTCATTCCTTTATCTTTAAATTTGTCCTTTCTGGAGCTAAATTCCCTGAAAAGCTTAGCATTTTTTACACCATCGGCTTCACTATAATTTACTATTAAGCTTATGTCAATGTAAGTCCCCTGATTCTAAATTTCAACCTTTTATAACTTTTTTATTTATGGACCGATTTTGATGATTTAAAAAGTGAGATGCTTTGTACCACAAAAGCTTTTTAATCAAAGTCTTGCTTTTATCATATTTGCAAGTGAAAAATTTGACCTATCCTTGCTAAATTTTCTATCACTATCAGAACAGTTTTCATCTTATCCTAGACAGCACTTCAGTTCTCCTTTCTGTATTCTGGAACAAAGCCCGAATCATCTTTTTCATCTCTGCAGGTGTAAAAGTCAGAGCCAGTGGTCCTTTACCATCTGACCACAAGTTGTCAATGTCCAACAAACTGGAATTCAAAACAGTCTTCACATTCGTCAGACGTTGCCAGTTTGAGATATGACAAGGCAGGACTGCTGCATTGATGCCCATTACATGGGCACATTCTTCTTCCAATGGGCCTATGATGACGGTAAGTAGAAGGCAGGACTCTTGTGTGATGTCTTCCATGGATGTTATGTAGTCTGTGATCCTTTCCACTACGGCTTGAATCAACTTACCTGAAAAGTAAAAACATATCAATGCCCAAATGAAATAACGATAATAGTATAATACAGTTGTTAAGACCTCAACCTATTAAGTAAATGTAGGGCTCAAAGTGTATAATAAAATTATAGATAAAGTAAATCATAAATAAATATCGACAAGAACAAAAGAATAATATCATGCATGAAAAAATCAATCTAATAAATCAATAACTTTCAGGAGAGATTAGGTGCTTTTTTTTATTACTACCCGATAAAGGATTGAAATAGCTTAAAAACTAGAAATGACAGAAACATCTAGTTTGGGTTTTTTTGCATCGTTTTCCATTACTACTATTCAAGATCTTTGTGGTGAAAATTTCATGAAGATGCTATAAGCCATGAAAATAAATTCACACTTTTTGTAAAAAGAGAGAAATTTGACTCAAATATTTCATGACGCAGAAAATGGAAGAAGAATAAAACGAGTCAAAAACTTGCATCTTCCTGACATTTTCACCAGAAAAAACTTGAATGGAAAACCATACAATACAAAAACAAACAAAAAAGGAAACGTTTCTATCATTTCTAGTTTTGAGGCTATTTTAATTAATCGGGTAGTTAAAAAAAAATATTTAAAATCACACTGCCCTGTATTTCTAAATATTATTCTTTTCTTTGTTGAATAACATTTGACAGGGTGCTGAAATTCCATCTCAATAAAAATAGAATATAAATACATATAATTAATTAATACATTGGTTTCTGCCAGAGTGCCTGTTCATTGAGACAAATGAATAAGGGAGGCATGGGAAAATCTTCCATGTGTAGTAGACAAAACCTAAAAATTACATGCCTCTCTTTATCACTTGACTTGTTAAGTCTGATCTGCAAATCTACCATCCTCCCCCCTCCCCTGGGTTTCATGCCTACTGTCACAATCCACTTATAAAAACTTATTTAAAAACACACAAAAAAAAAAAAAAACTCAGACAGGATAGCAATTGAAAATGCAGAATTGTTAACATATTAAGATGTCATAATACACTCAGATCTACGACAGGTAGGAAACAAGAATTCGTATATATCTTTTTAAAATCCGAAAAACATTTGAGATAAAACTGTAACTGTATCAACCCAAAATACATGGTGTCCATATATGAATTAAAGTGCTGCTTACAAACAATTTTAAATAAATTTCATTTTAATTCAAATTTATTATAAGATATGTGTCAATCAAAATAGGTTGATCTCCTTTCTTATTTATATCTAGATACCAGTTTAAAATGCTTAAATAACAAAAGCCTTTGTCAAACATCTATTTCTGTGAAAAAAAAATACAAATATAAAACCTAATATCCTCTATTATTTACCATAAAACTCGAATTTTCACATATTTTATCACCTGCCACTCACCCCCTCCAGCCCAAAAAATCTAAGTAAATAAATAAAGTTGAGATCAATGACAGGTCTAAAAATAAAAAGGATGACTGAGTCTATTTTTGGAGAGGATATCATTGGCTATAACATTGCTCCTTAGCAGAGTGTGTTGAAAGTTCCCATTCTTTGAATGAAAGATTTATTCTAGAGGAGCCTAAAATTAAGTCAGTGACAGTACAAATGAAGCTTGCAAAATCTGGCTCCTGAAAACTACTTATCCATGACAAAGTAATAGATGTGAAAAGATAAGCAATGAGAATCAATCACATTTTCACTTTCAGATGGGAGGATAAACTTGTTAACTTTTATAAAAGAAGATTGATCTTGTCTTCCATATTTTTGTATGGGTGTCAATAGCAATGGACAAAAATAATCTTCCCCTTACCCATTGCCTTCAGGTACAAATTGACAGGTAACACAGGTTGCCATACTTTGTGTAAGTGCTTGAGCTGATGTAAAACTTGTTTAACAGCACGCTCAGACTTAGCTCGATTTGCATCCTCCTCGACATTTGAAAAAGCTAAAGAGAAAGAAGACACATGACGATAAAAATGAACCTGATATTTGAAACATCAATAATTTTACTTGCGGTTATTGAGTATCAATAAGCATTATATGTGTTTACCTGGAAAATATTTATATATAACTTATACACCCATAACAAAACTATTACTTTGAGCAGAACCATGCTAGGTGTAATTAATAAGACAATGTTTCTAATTTAATTAATGATATAATAATTTAAAAAAAAAATTATGTCCTTTCACGACGGCATCATTAGATACCGTCACCTAAGCTTTCCACAAAGATATAGATAATCCCATCAAACAAGATGTTTGATGTCGAAAGAAATCACACATTTTTCCAAAGTGAGCAAATTGGGGGTAACTAATCTTGCCTAAGGAAAAAAACAAAAGTGCTGGAAGCAGAGCTCGAACCTGGGATATTTTGGGTTTACAGTGCAATGCTTTAGCCACTCTGCCACTTTGTCCCCAATGTTATAATAACACAATAACGGAAACCCTTTCTTTACCTAGACTTTGAATATAGACAAAACTTACCATCAGCTTCATCCAAGCACTCCAGGAGAATTTCTTTCTGTCGTTTCACTTGGGCAAGAAAGCAATTCCATCCATCATCTCGGATATGTGAAATGAGAGAAACAAATGTAACTGTTTCTGATGAGGGCAAGGCAAGCGCAAACTGGTGATCCAATGTCATAAGGTGGTGAGTGATGTACATACAATTGTTGTGGTGTAAGGCTGGAACAGAATGTAAGGAAGTTATAATTGCACATTGTAAAAAACTGATGGACAACATTATAAATTATTCTTTAGGTTCAAAATAATAAAGAAATACAAAATAACTTGATCTATTACTATGAATTGTAACACAATCCAAAAAATAACCAATTTTAATGTCTAAAATCGTTTTGTCACCCTGTAATCTTGCCTTCTTGGGTTTTACAATTATTGAAGTACTTAAGGCCATCTTCAATAAAATGATATGGTAATATATTCAAGGGACAAACGTTAGGGTTTAGATGAATTTAAAAGCACCTAGTAAAAAAAAAAAAGTTTGACATGGACTAGTTAAAGAATAGAAGCAGATTCATAAGTAATCTATCTGTGGAACTATTCTAAGAACCTCTAATGTCCCACCCATATTTGCACATGAACAGCTGCCAAAATTTAAATGTAATAAAAGAAAATTTTTATTGAGATTTAAATGAAAAAAAAAAAGAATCATCCCTCCCATAAAAAATAAACCCATCTGACGTGTTTCCTTCTCTGCAAAACACTTCAAGCAAGGTGAAAACAAATGGTCTCTTTTCATAACAAGGACACAAAACCACAAGGAGAGAAAGCAAGAGTAGAGTTAAAACTCTACTTCCTAAACGGCCAAAATTATTCCACCCTAAGGGAAATCACTCCACCATGCCTCGAAGTTCACGTGATAAAAAAAAGTAAGAGAGTGCATTTGACACGATAACAGAATACAAAATAATGAATGTTTGACAATAATTGAAATTGGGTTAGAGAATAATATCATCTATGTCCACTATCATTAGAGGAAGAAAACAAATAAATTTGATACAGTAAATTAGAAAGTAATTAGGACTGTGTCACAATCATAATTTTCCCACATTGTTGAGAAACGGGAAATCTGATAAACAACATCATTTGTCTTAGTTGATTAAACTAAACTATAAACTTTAAACATCTATGTCATAATAATTGGGTTGGGTACATCAAAAACAAAATTAGAACTGGTTCAGATGAAAGTCGGATGATAGTAATTATGGATAATAAAATATTCAATTTGGTTTTAATAAAAATTACCACTGTTTGTACTATTAAACAAATTAATGTTATGGAATCTCCAAACAAAGAAATAAGTAAATAGATCAAAAAGGCCCAAAATTATTTTCCTTTACAACAATCTCCTAGTGTCAGTAAACTGTCACTTAAAAACAAACAAATTATATTACCAGCCATTTGTGGGAGCTTTTCAATGTTCTGTTTGTGATGTGTGGGGACCACATAACAAAACAATTCAAACATATAGTGGACAGCAAAGTACATCTGTGTAGCACATTCAGGGGAACTCTCGGTTGCTTCCTGCAATGTTGTGTATGCTAACTGCATGAGAAGCATGATATTTTCACTGAGAAAACAGATGGAAAAAAAAATATCAATGGAAAGAGCGGTGACTTCCTGTTTATTCATATATTTCTTTGATAAGCCTATTATCCTTAACTAAATTATTTATACATACCTAAGTGACATACCATTGGTTGTCATAGTTTAGTAATACCAGGTTTATGAAGACAATACTTAAACTACACAATATAGAACTATCATTATAGATATTTTCTAATACAGAGATGCCACTTAAACCCAAGAATATTTTCTAAACATCAATTTAAACAAACTGACTAAACTGGTGATGAAAATGTTGGCACTCAGGATTGTAATTGTACAGGATTGAGATGATGACGATAATAACGAAGAAGAAGAAGAAGGATGAGGAGGAGGAGGAAGAGAAAAGTGTGAGCTTAAGAAACGTATCATTTATAAACAGTTAGGTTATAATTTTCTCACTTCAAGGTCGTAGTCAAAAGTACTGTTTCATAAACTGAATTAAATCTATTTGTATGCCTGCAAACAAAACATCTTCAATTAAAGTAGACCAATGCAAATAAAATAGTGTGCCCAAACTGACAGGTAAACGAAGTAAACTCCATTTACATAGATGACGTTTATTTTTGTTTCCTGAGCTAGAATGGATTTTAAATTTATATTGATCAAAACAGACATTTCTTACCTAATTTGACAGTCTGGCAATTTGAATGTGTCATTACTCAACATGTTATCACTTAAAGATTGTGGCTTTTTTCCTTTGTTGGGAGCTTTAGTCAACATTGGTAAGTCCTCTTGTGGTTTGTTATCACTTGCAACAGACGTCTGGTTTAAAAGGTTAGAGGTCATTAAATCCCTGGCTTCTTCCAAGATCAGAGCACATTTTTTGTTGGAAAACAAAATGTTAACATTTTCCACACTGTCCTTCAGGCCTTGATAATCAGGGCTTATGTAGCCCAGAGCAACCAGTTTCTCTGGGGGGAGAAAATAGTCAGTCATGATCAATAGTAGATTAACAATGATGTCAAACGCTTTTAGGTTATATTTGTGACTAAAATAAGGAAGATTATACACAACACACAAGACAATTAGATGCCCTGTACTTAAGGCCATTGCTATTTTTAGTTATTCATGTAAGCATTGGGACCAGTGGCCGTTGTGTAGATTCCAAAATTGACTTTGGCAAAACCTATTGCGTTTTCATAAGTACAGCACATTAATTAGGAATAAAAAGGCAATTACTGAAAATGAGAGACTGATGCCCTATGACCAAGCTGACAGAAACAGAATATAGCATTTTAATTATCTCACAGCTATGTCTTTCACTTCAAATTTCTTAAAGACAAAAGTAAATATAAGTGTTTTGCGGGGTTTTTTGTGAATAATTATCAGGAGCAATTATACATATTGGGGATTGATTTAAAAGAATCTTCTCTTCACGCACTTTTACTGGTCAGAATTAAAAGTGGAACAAAAAATATCTATAAAATACATGGGAAAAGTAAACAGTGACTGAACTAAAGCTTGTACTAATTATAGCTCTGATAACAGCTCACTATGGTCCTATTTTTATGAAATAACAGTCTACAGATACCTGATATTGCTCATAGCAAAAACATGACCTATCACAACATTTTTCAGATTTACTGGTTCCAACCTCTTTTTAATCCTACAATTCCTCTATTCTTCACCCTATAATTCCTGTTTGAATAACAATTATCGGAAAAGTTAAAACTATTCTTCAAATTATGACAAGGAATTAAAAACAAATTCTGACAATACATTATAAAAATGAATCAATTGACAAAATATTACATATGTTAAAATCTATGTCATAATATTAATAACAATACAGCTAGAATAAGATATAAATCATGCTGAAATTATGAGTACATTTTTCAAAAAGTGATTAAAATAATCTATTTTAAGAATTTCCAAATAATTAAATCCCTAATTTTAGAGAATATAGATAATCCTGTTCAGCAGGTTACTAATTGGACATATTTCAGGTTTACAATAGGCCTCAAAGCATACTTACCATGGAGGTTATAAGTTGCACTCTTGACATTTTCAAAACCTGCAAGGTCTTTTGCAGAGGTCGGAATGGCCTTAGCCAAAATTTCCTTTTGTAGTACATCCAACAAACTTTCTGATGTTTCCCGACCCAATATTCCCATCAAAGTTGACTCAGCTGGTCCTCCTGTCTCACTAATTCCTCCAAAGTCTGTACTTAATAACATATCATGAAGGTATTCTAAGACAGTGATTAAACGTTCAAAAACAGTGATGTACAGTTGGCTCTCTGGGATTGTTTCTACTTTCTTCTTAGAACTTTGTTTGGATGATTTATTTTTATTACCACCCATTGCATCAGTGCCTTGAGTGATACTCAAATTCAATGACTGAACACCTTGCAATAATTTTTTATCTATTTCAACACTGTGTGGCTCTAAAATCAAAGGCACTATAAACTTTTGAAACTTTTCAGCAAAGGTTTTCATTCTAAGATTCAATAAATTGGTCATGTACAACGCTTGGATAAGTTCTTTCAAAAGCGATTTCTCAAAACCCTCCTTTCCAACACTGAAGATCATAGTATGAGGGTAACTATCTTTTGCTTTGGTAGAATCTCCTTGACCTTTGGGTAAAGTCCACTTAATACAATCAGCCCACATTTCAGACATATCTTGTTCCACCTTTAGGCGATGCACCTGTGGAGACAATTTCAATGACACTTTTAATATGAAAGAAATATACAGGTTTTACCTACTTTCGGACTTTGGGCAAGTTGGTGATATAATAAATAGTCAAAGGGACGTTAAAACAATCCATGCTCAACATTAAGTTAGCAATAAATAAGTAAGGAAGCAAAGAGAGGTTCCATTTCTTCCACTTGCTGTTTCATTGTACCTCTCAGTTCGGTTACGCTCATGAAAAGCCTCACTCATGGCCAAACATTTGTTTGGATATCATGAGAGACAAGGAATTGTTTTGTAGCATTTGCCTTTCAAGAGCGAGCTGTCTTCAATTAACAGCAGGCATGAACTCAATCAAATATTAACAGTGTTTTAGAAAGTGGCAATTGAAATAGAGAGAAGTATCTACAGAAGTCCAGAGGAATTGTTTAAGGCTTGAATAGACATTTTGAAGGAACATACTAAAAAAGACATTTAAAAGCTGACAATGCTAATGCATAGATGAACATGCGCTTCTATGAATGGAATTGACAAAGACACCATATCGTAGCAACAATTTCAAGAGCGCACATTTCAGTTCGTCCTTCTTTCTTTTGAGTGGCGTTTGTCTATTATCATTGTCCTATACTATTATATGTGTAAAAAAAAATAATTAAAAATTATGCCCTTCCGCCCACTATCGTTATATGCCAATAAAGTCTGATGTCAACAGGTATCATCCATGTTGTCCAGGACTTTCCGGGTCAGTGTTGTTATGCCTTAACCATTTTACCACTTTGCTCCACCCATAGATGGTTTTAAAATTAATTCCTCCTCTTCTTATGAATGCATCCATTGTGGTATATCTTCAACTTTAAAAGCTAAAAATATGTGTATATGCTAAAAAGAGTAGCTAACTCAAATTAATGATACAAAACTGTTTGAGATTACACAGCTGCTTCAAAACAGCTTTGTTTCAATGTTTCATCTTGTTAGCACGTCATGATGGAAGAAAGCATCAACCCTGACCATGCAGCTGTATACAGACTTTCCACATGGAGGGAGTGGGACAATCATGCAAATGAAGCTGTTGAAGATCCCAGAGAAGAACTGCCCTACGGAACTGAGCTCCCCAGGAATGAATGGGTAACACTGAACAGAGCACAGGCAAAAATTGGGAGAACAGCTGGAAGCATGAAAAAGTGGGGGCTGGCTGAGACTAGCGTGTGTACATGTGGATGCCCAGAGGAGACGATGAAGCACATCCTTAGCGAATGCCAGGATAGGCCCATCTGCACTGACCATGATCTAAGAGTCTGATCCACAGATGCTGTGGAGTGGGTTTGGTGTTGGAGCGACAAGCTATGATGATGATCTTGTTAGCCCGAGAACAAAGATTTGTAGCAAAATTTAAAAAGATATCAACCTTATCCTCAAATACTGCAATAATTTTCAATATTTAATTTGAGTAAATGACAAACTCAATCACTGAAAAACAAAACCAAAACAAGATAAGAAAGCTTTAGACTTCTTAAAGAATTTTTGTCTCTGAAACAAAGATATTGACTTTCCTTTTAAAACAGGGACAATTAGTAGTAGGAAATGACAAAACTGATCCATAATAATTTTTTTGAAAGCAAAAATACAAGACAAAAAAAATGTCGTAAAATATATAGATTTAGAATACCTCCAATAGGAAATGAGATATGGTACTTACAAAGGCTTCATTTTTCATTGTAAGGCAAATGTTAATCTTATCTTCTTGATCACACAAAGGCTGCTTGAAAAGCTTGTCCAATTTATTTAAAGTGGATACTGCTTCACTATATTTCTTGGAATTCAAAGCATCAACCGAAGACTGAAGAGATATAAAATAATAATAATAATAATAATAATAAAAATAATACTAATAATAATAATAATAATAATAATAATAATACTAATAATAATAATAATAATAATAATAATAATAATAATAATAATAATACTTCCTTACTTATCCATGGCCTGCACTTGTATGCACGTTGCCAACCATATGCTTCCACGACGATCTATCCGCTGCCTCCCTCATGACTCTGAGTTTGTAAGGATGTTTGTTGCTTGTTGGCAGCCTCAAACTGATAAAAAACATCAAACTTTGATGACCACGAACTCTTTTTCCTTATATGTAGCCACTAATGGCCAAGAAGCCCATTTGCCTTTTTCTGACGATTTTCACATTCTGGATGGGTTTCACTATTCCATGCAAAACTTGTTATTCTTTCTGACCATTTTATGTATAGCAATCTTCTGTTCAACAGGGATGCCACCAGGCAAATTTAAAAAAGCCTGAAAACTTGGGCGGACGAGATACAAATCAACGTCAAGGGCTTTGTAGGGATTTGAAAAATATCAAATTTGGAATATTGTTTCAGTACTTATTATTGCAATTGAGAGCAAATAACACACAAAAGAAAGGAGAGTTAACAGTTTTCAAATTGATAAAATAAGGTGCTGAAAACAAAATAGAGACAAATTAATATCAATAGCTATCAGGGGTGAGAATGACTGGTCACATAAAAGGAGAAAATTTTTCATTGTGAAGATCTTCACTGAGATGTGATCCAAAATTTGTCTCGCAGCAATTTCTGACACGACTCGGGAGAATTTCAAAAATTGAAAGTGTAATTACATTTGGTGGTTGTAGTAGGGATGATGATGTGGTGGTGGTTGTAGTAGTAGTGGTGGTAGGGATGATGTGGTAGTGATTATAGTAGTACTGCTCGTATGGATGATTGTGAGGTGGTGGTTGTAGTAGCTGTGGTAGGAATGATGATGTAGTGGTAGTTGTAGTAGTAGTGGTGGTAGGGATGATGTGGTGTTATTTATAGTAGTAGTGGTGCTAGGGATGATGGTGTGGTGGTGGTTGTAGTAGTGGTAGTAGGGTTGATGATGTGGTGGTAGTTGTTAGTGGTGGTAGGGATGATGTGGTGTTATTTGTAGTAGTAGTGGTGCTAGGGATGATGGTGTGGTGGTGGTTGTAGTAGGAGTGGTGGTAGGGGTGATGTGGTTGTGGTGGTAGGGATGATGATGTGGTGGTGATTGTAGTAGTAGTAGTAGTAGTAGTAGTCTTAGAGATGATGATGTGATGGTGGTTGTAGTAGTAGTGGTGGTAGTGGTAGGGATGATGATGTGGTGGTGGTTGTAGTGGTTTTGGTGAGTGTTTTTTATTCAGTGATAATAATAGCAATTTGTCAAAAAGGAGGAAAATGTCTCCGTCTATCGGTCAAACGCAAGCAAAGTGTAAAAATAACAGTAACATAGTTTTGTATTGGTATTATGTAATATATTACTATTACTAGTATAAATCCATTCTTATCATTAAACATAAATTTACTTTATGTAAACATTTAATGAATTGACCTTTCCACATGTTAAAGGCCTATAATGTTATTCAAATAAAAGACCAGAAAGTGTTGTTTTGTTTTGATTTTTACTTTATAAAGCAGGCTACAATATATTTTATTTTTTACCGAAACCTAGTGGTTATTCAGCTTCTGAATACAACCCAAGAATCTCACAAATTTAAAGCCATAGGTAAAAAGAAAGAAGAATAAACTAAGCCAATCACAATTGCTTTATTCTAATGTATTATCTCTGTATAACCAGATGATTTAATGGATGGTTGCGAAAGAAATAAAGAGAGAGAGAGAGAGAGAGAGAGAGAGAGAGAGAGAGAGAGAGAGAGAGAGAGAGAGAGAGAGAGAGAGAGAGAGAGAGAGAGAGAGAGAGAGAGAGAGAGAGAGAGAGAGAGAGACTTCTCTACCAGAATAGTTTATGAATTGATCTTAGGAATCCTATATCAAAGAAAAAAAAAAGAAGAAAAGAGAAATGGAAAGAAAGGCAAAGGCAAAGAGAGAGAGAGAGAGAGAGAGAGAGAGAGAGAGAGAGAGAGAGAGAGAGAGAGAGAGAGAGAGAGAGAGAGAGAGAGAGAGAAGAAGAGAGAGAGAGAGAGAGAGAGAGAGAGAGAGAGAGAGGAGATATTTGTCCCTCCCCTTCCCCTTCAACTAGCTAATCAAAGAACACCACTGGTCGTCTGTGTCAATTGTGACATCTGGTGCCATTCAGTCTGGCCCGACGTCATAAAAAACGGGACCGTCACTAAATTTCACCAGACTATTGCACAGGTGTCAAAATATGACATAAGACATAATGGTGATTTTGTGGTTTTGAGGGAAATGTTTGACACGGCAAATTCAGCGGAAAATTTCTGAGAAATTCTCAAAATCACTGTTTATATATCAAAAAAATTTTTTTTTTAAGAGGAATTGTGATGGGAATTGGCGGAGATAAACTACCATTTAGGTGCCCAAATATTCGACCGGCGGTGACAGCCCAAATTATTCACCCGCGAAAAAGTTCAGGCTCAAATCTCGATCGCGATTTTTTTCTTCTTCTTTAAAAAAAAAATTTTTTTTTTTTTTTTGAATAGTGACGAAGGACAAAAACCGGAGGATCCGGATTAAAACCGGCTGGTGGTAAAAAAACCGGATTTCCGGCTAAAACCGGAAAAGTGGCATCCCTGGTTCAACCAATTTCGAAAGCTTACTTTTAGGCGGTTTTGACATTCCTTGTCTAGATTCCAGGTTTCACATGCGTAGAGGAGAGATGAGAGACCATAAGTTTTGTATTTAATTTAATATTTTTGGCAGAGATGACTGGTCTTAGATTGTGAAAGGTGTTTTTAGTGATCGCAGTTCTTTGTTTTATCTTCACAAAACCTCTATCGCCGTTTGTGATGGTTGAACTGAGATATTTAAACTTTTTAATTTGTTTGATTGTTTCCCCTTTGCTGGTGAGGTGAAAAGATGGTTTTGTTTGCTAATGATCATGTACTCGGATTTCTTCATATTCAGCAAAAGCATCTTCGCTTCGCTACCATTAATTTTTCGAGCCAGGTCTGAAGGTTTTCTGGTGTGGTGTAAGCCATAAGAACTGCATCGTCTGCATACCTCAGATTCGTCAAATTCTCACCTCTAACACAGATGCCTGGTACTTCTTCAATTTCAAAGATAATTATTTCAGTGTGCATGTTGAAAAGGTCTGGTGATAAAACACATCCTTGCCTCATTCCTTTTTTAATATAAACAAAAATTTGAGGTCTCATTGTCCAATCTTACACATTTGGTTCCAGTACAATTTTTTCACAAGGCAGAGATAATAATGCTCTATTCCAATGGATGTGAGCATTTAAAAAAGTTCTCTATATTTAACTGAGTCAAAGGCTTTTGAATAGTCCATGAAGCAAAGCTACAGGCATTTCTGTTTCTCAATAGGCCTTTGTAATATTGTTTTTAATGTGAAGATGGCATTCACAGTACCTTTGCCTTTCATGAAGCTGAATTGTTCCCTAACAATCTCTGGTGAAATCTCATTTCTCACTCTTTTCATTATGTTGCATAGGAGGATCTTTGTGATCTGGCTCATGATGCTGATCATGCAGTGTTGATCACAATCTATTGCACTCGCTTTTTTGGGAGTGTGATAAAGACAGACTCATCTCATTTGGTACAATGCAAGTGTTGAAGATCATATCAAAAACTTTTGTCAGTATGACCATTCCTACATCACCCAATGCATCCCAAAGCTCGATCGAAATATTATCCTGCCCAACGGCTTCTCCTTTCTTCATCTCTTGCAAACAGCCTCTACTTTATCACTCATGATTGTTGTTCTCTGGCAAGTCTTCAACACTGTGTCCCTATCATCATCTGTGTAAAGATTTTCTATATATTGTACTCATTGATTTAAACATGCATCGTTGCTCATGATTATGTTTTTAATTTGCATCTCTTAAGCAATTGACTTTGGTGATAGACTTTTTTCTTCCAGTTAATTTTGCAATAGATTCATGAAAGCGCTTTGTGTTTAATTTTCTATTTTCTTGCACTCTTCAAGCATTTCTTTGCTTCTCTGCAATTATCCTTTTTAATAATTACATGGGCATTTGTATAATCCATAACATTTCTCTTTAATTTGCTTCTTCCATCCATTTTTTCAAGTATTTCATTTGTCATCCATTTTTGCTTCATTTCACATAATCTTACAGGAAGGATGTCTTTCATGACCTCATTGATACACTTGGATATATCATTCAGAGCGGGTCAATATCTTTTGTTGGTGTCAGGTCTTCCAGCTTTTGTTTCACCACAACTTTGTATTTTCCACCATTGAAGCATCTTGTCTTAGTATATCAATTTGTCGTTTTGGCTCTGTTTTAGTTAGAAGTTTTAATCATTTCCAGCTTTAATTCAAGACCACCTTTCACAGGCCGATGGTCGCTGTTGGAATCTGTGCTGGGAATGGTCGTTGCCGTTTAATACAGTTCTTAAATCTTTGTGATATTAATATGTGGTCAATTTGATTTTTGAAGCGACTTCCTCCAGGACTTAACCATGTCCATTTCTTCTAACGCGTTGCTTGAACCACGTGTTTGCACCAGTCTATCAATATTTCTCTCTCATTCCATGTACCAAAACCATGAAAGCTAAAGATGTTCTACACTCTTTCCTCACCAACTTTGGCGTTAATATCTCCCATGAATAATAATAATAACGACAATAACAATAACAACAATAATAATAATAATAATAATAATAATAATAATAATAATAATAATAATAATAATAATAATAAAACTAACAATAAGAGAGAAAAAAAATTAAGAAGGAGAAAAAGAAAACAATAAGTACATGAGAGTTTGATTGTTCTGTTTATCAAATTAGTAAATTTAATATCATCAACACTTTGTTATTTCAACAAGAAACTGTTATAAACCAATAAAATCAAGTCAAATTTGAAGAATAAAAAACAAAGGACAAATTGCTGAGAAGAAAAGACATAATTTAAATCTATGTTTAATTGGATATCTAAACTATAACATAAAAATCATTTCACAAGGATTGAACTGCATCTATTTTTAAAATCACTTTGGCTACATTCTGAAGATAAATGAGGAAAAAAGTTTTTTTTTTAAAAAGACTCATACCTCATGTAAAGTATAAACCTGACTTAGATAATCAAGAGCCTCTCCAATAGCTTTGGACTCTGAGAGCTGTTTGGTAAGACTTTGGAATTCCGCAGTTGATAATGACAATTGGCCTTTTATCTGAGGAAAAAGTAAGTGCATTACCGTTATTCTTCACTAAAGACAAATATTAAAAAAAAAAAAGGTAAACATAGAAACAAATAAACATGTGGAATTTTTAAAAAATATGTCTTAATAAAGAAAGAAAAGGAAAGAAAAAAATCTGATGTCTCAGGTTCAACAAATTAAAAAAAAAAAAATAAATAAAATAAAAAGAGGGAAAAACAGTGTAGATCTGATTTCAATCTTTGGAATGCAATATTAACTCACTCAACCCTAACACCGACTATATCCGTAGTTTACTCGGTGTTACTTTTACCCCCATGCCTATAAATTTATTACATTTTTTCTGAGACAAATTATAGGCGTAGTTTCAAAGTTAAATTTTTTTTTAGTTTTACATGTTAATGATAGTTGATTTGAATAAAACTGTCTATGTACATGTTCATTTTTAATACATTTTTTCCAATTTTGAAAAGTAGCAAAAATCTCTAGGATTGAGTGAGTTAAGCCTACGGTACATTGTTTTTTTCTTTTTCGAAGTGGCAATTCGGACAAGTCTGAATAGTCTCCCGTGACAATGCAGGTAGAGGGTGGAACTGATTTAGAGATGGAAAAAAAGTTCAGAAGAAATTGTTTTGCACACTTTACTGACCCATCTCATAACCCTACTTCGTGCTGTTGCAGGCTTGTTGCCTGTCTAACACAATCAGACTATGTTTTTTTGTCCTGATTTTATTTGGACATCGTGTTATGTTGTTAGAAAAGCAGTTACTTTGACTGACTTTTGTCCCTTTTGGAGAGTTTTAACTCTTTCCTTTTTAATTTTTATTTGGACTTTCAATTGATCTATGATGTTTCCTTTCTTGTCAAATAAAGTGGGTTTAGATTACCTGTTGGTAGTCACTATAATTGTTATTTTTACATTGCATCAAATTTATGTAATTATTGATAGCTGAAATAAAAACGAAAACAAGCAAAAACCCCACTGCCATGGGAGACTATTCAGACTGAGTTTGAATAATCTGTTGATTGCACATGCACATTGGAATTTGAGTCTGAATAGCCATGGGAAACTATTCAGACTCAAGTTTGAATAGCCCCAGCATTTTTATTGTGGTTTGTTTGTTTCAATAGGATGGAAAAAGAAAGAGAATTTCTACAAATTTGGAAACTTACCTCACAATTTATTTTGTCCTCAAGTCCAGAAATATTTTTCCTTATATCTTCTACTCGTTGTTTTAGCTTTTCAGAGTCTGTCAGTGATGGGTGAAACTGACTGAATTTACTCTCTGCCAGTTGGTGTACTTCAAACTGTAGCTCCCTCTGCTTCTGAATCAAAGTTTCCATATCCTCATGAACAGCCCTTCTTTCCAATTGTCCTGAGGTAAATAAGAAGAGGTAGGAAAATATATAAAAGCGAGATTAATATAGGAAAGATACATTTCCTCTATTTTTATATTAACTTTAACAAAAACTTCTGAATAAAACCTAGTAGGTACTTGGGTAAACATCCATGTGGCACTCCAGCAGTGAGCTGGTAAACGGCCTAGTGGCTGTGACCTGATATTTTTGGACTTTTGAGTGATGAAAAAGTTCCATAGATTATTTTTTGATGGATGGATTTTAATGATTATGTATTATTTTCTTCACGAGGAATTGCCCTATTGTTTGGTGTTGTTTATGTTTCAATCAATGCCAATTTAGTATATCTTTTGATCTTGGATAAAATAGGGTACAATTAGTAGGGAGTTTAACAAAAATTCTTAACGTAACTCATGAACTTGAAACCAATGCCATATGAAAGAGCTAGCAACACGGATTATAAAACTGTCTGAATTTTGTTTCTATCTTGATAGAAATGTAGTTATGGCAGTCATAAGTCTAAAATTTCAGACTGATTTTTACCCCAAAGTTACCATTTGAAAGTTGTGATCGAAATCGTGTGATGTTAATGGCTAAAACAGTCAATATGGAGTTCAAATGAATAAGTATACCAGAATGGTCGTCTAATCAAGGACAATGTCTTTACGTTAATAAAGATGAAGACACAAATTTCAAAATAACACATTATTAAAAAATATGACGCAAATTTTACATAAATAAAATCAGCGAGACATAAGAAACATAATTTTCCATATATCACTTTTGGATTAATCCCAATATCTCACTGAAACAATTGCAAATAAAGATGAAGATACAAATTTCAAAATAACACATTTTAAAAAATGACGCAAATGTTACATTATAATTAAAATCAGCGAGACAAAAGAAACATAATTTGCCATATATCACTTTTGGATTAATCCCAATATCTCACTGAAACAATTGTAAATAATTCCCCTCTTTGATTTAATAGATAGAATAAAGAAGGGTTTGAGACAGAATTTAAATGAAAAAATATAAACAAGTTGCATAATGACATAATGAGTTTATTTTTTACCCCTGGCATAAAAATAAAATGGCAAAATGCAAAAGTTCAAATAAATTGAAAAGGATTCACACAAGTCACTTTGCCTAATTTAATTGGAAGGAAAGTTCTGGCTTTTGAAAATTCTGCCAAACTCTTTGGGTTTATTGCTATTACTATTACATCATTTGGACTGACATTAATATAATTTTATCCCCCCCCCCCCCCCTCTCTCTCTTTCTCTTAATGCGTGGGTTGTCAAGATTTACAACTAATAGAACTTAATATTACCATAATTATTAAGATCTTTAGCCTTTAGAATGCAAATACTAATGATAACAAATATATCTAAATTAATGGGAAAGAAACTTGATGACTTGATGGCAAATTGAAATAAAATTTAAGCAACTGGTATTTTTAAAATGTTGATTTTATCAATATTGGATTTTACGAAGTAAACAAATATGAACTTTTCAAATAAAAACAATAAAATGCCCTTTTAAAAAATTTGGAAAGTATAGTATGTATTAAAAATAAAAACACATAGTAAATAATAGTACTGAATACATTATGTACTAAATATTAAATAATAAATAACTAAAAGATATTGATATGAATATCGATATCGTCGGGCAGCCATGACATTTTGGCGCAGAGTTAAAAAGTGTCTGCGTATATATATACAGCCCTGAATCTTGGCATGAATAAAGTTTAGATGATATTCTAAAAACAAACATTTTTATTTTAAAAACACACGCTGTGAAAATTTAAAAAATAAACACATTTTAAGTTGCCAATTTTAACTTCATATAATTCCTGAAATATTAGATTGATTTTTCGTTGTTTTGGCACCATTTAAAAGGAAATTGATAGACGAAAAGAATTATCCAAAATATTTGCAATATACATTTCTCTTTATAAAAGGAGACACGAACAGCAATTTGCAGTCACATCTTTCTTATCAGTGATGATAATGGTAATTTGTTAAAAAGGAGGAAAATGTATCTGCCCATCTGCCAAACTCAACAAAATTGTAACATAAAATATCATAGTTTCGTATATTATATTACTACTACTTCTAATGTACATATACCCTTAATAGGAGAGATATAACATACTTTATGTAAATTTGTAATGAATTGTCCTTTCCTTAAAACAATTTTTAAAAATTACCTTTTCTACTCTATTCAAGAGATTTAAAATCAACTTTTGGCCAAAAGGCCTGAAAGTATTTGCTTTTTCTTGTTTTATATCTTTGTTACTGTAGGCCAGTGGAAGAGATCTTACATATAAGACTCGAGTATCTGTAATGGATTAAAATTGTTAAACATTGCTTGGGAGCTCTGTCTTTTATTCCCAACTTTCTGTTAGACTTCTATCTTGAGTTTGTGCTATCCTGTCTTTCATCCTCTGTTCCCGCTTGAGACTTTGGCTTTGTTATTTAGGTTTTCATCTGTTCTCTCTTTGACAAAGCAGCACGAGTATTCGTGATAGCACAACTTTTTGATAAAATCTGTCTTTGTCAACAATACGCCTAAAATACGCTAGCTTGATGATTCATGCGAATTCCCTGTCCACTCTGCTTGAGCATTTACTTTTGCATCGACCTCACGTCGTTCAAGTTTATTTTCCTGAGCGTTCAGAGAAATAGAGCCGGCCATCATTTTAAAGGGCACAAAACAATCTTTCTAACGATGTATTTCATCCTTAATTCCTGATTGTATTTCTCAGAAAACTAATGAAGTAAAAATTTATAAATTTTAAAATTATAATAACTTTTAAAATTATGGATACATTTTAATTATACTTGATTCACTCGCTCACTATTTTATTTTACTCACCATCAACCCCACTTCTTTAAACAAAAAATTGCATATTTTTTCCCCCACTGTGATTATCCCCAGACACCTGTCTGGGGATAACCAATTTTCATTATCCCCAGACACATATTTGAAACTCCGTTCTTTTAAAAAATAATCCACATTCCAGAATGGAATGTTTCCAGATGCTCTAGAAATAAGGAAAGTTAATAAAATATCTATAAAAACATAAAATTAACCAACATTAAAATCAGTTGTTACTACATATACACAATATGCATCGACTTCGAAGTGGGTGTCATGGCCGAATGGTTTAGTCGTCTGCCCTGGAATTTTGACCAGAATCGACGTTGTGGGTTCGAATCCTGGTAACGTCACTTTTTTTTAAATTCTGTCTTCTTTTTACAGAACGTTGAAAGGGATAAATGTCCTATCCATCCTCCCCCCACCTCTTTTTTTATTTTTTATTAAACTCTCTCTCTCTCTCTCTCTCTTGGTTTTTTCCTAGTTTCTAGCAAATATATTCGTCCCCACTCCGATCTCAAATAGTGTCTAAAAAAAAAAAATTAATTAAAAAGCAAACAAACAGAAATATTCAGAGAGCGACCAAATGGTCAGATAGAGGAGGAAAAAAAACAATAAATGTTTTAAAAATAAAAACAATTTAAGAAATTCATGCTCAGAAACGGAACATTTACATAAAGGTTTAGCAAACAAAAACCTCTAAGGTTTAGGTCAAAATATAAAAAAAAAAGAAAAAGAGAGATTTCCCTTGGAGCAGGGAATAGTGTTAACAATAATAATAATAATAATAATATTAATAATAATAATAATTATAATGATAATAGTAATAATAATAATAATAATAATAATAATAATAATAATAATAAATAATAATAATAATAACAATAATAATAATAATGATAATAATAATAAATAATAATAATAATAATAATAATATAATAATAATATATAATAATAATAATAATAATAGTAATAGTATGATAATAAGAGTATTAATAATAAAAATAATATTATTATTGATAATAATATAATAATGATTATGATGGTAATAGTAATAATAATAACAATTATTATTATTATTATTATTATTATTATTATTATTATTATTAATATTATCATTTGACCAAAACAAAAAAAACAATAGATCTAGAGCAAATTAAATAATGAAATAATATTATAGGAGAAATAAAAAATTCAACTGATTAAAAAAAACTCTTGCTCGGAACTCGGAACAAAAGTGAAAACAATGAAAATCAATTGGGAAGAAAGAAAGAAAAAGTAAAAAAAAAAAAAGTGCGACTGGTTCGAATCTGTGCAGCTAAAAGGAGTAAAATGAAAGGCGGCCTATCCCACTGAGCTGTCTATCCACACCGCTATCGGAATATCTTAAATTCATATATAAGCTTAACATATTTCCTCCATTTTTGCTTCCTTGTTTTGGTAGTTATTTTCATCTCTGATTCGAATAAAAATATGTTGTTGGATCTAGTTTTGTGGACGTGTGATACTAAATTGTATTGTCTTGTGCGAAGAAGACAGGAAAATAACAGGTGTCAGTTTTGGGCTTTGGGGCGAACAACACCATGTTCTAGGAATTCGTCCGCGAAATAAAAAATAATTCCCGGTCATCCCCAAAATTGTGGCCAGAATGAGCAAATTATAGAAACAAGAGATGATCAATAAAGTTAACAGGTAGGTAGGTAGTGAAAATTTAAATGATGGCTGGTGGACTATGAACAGATTTGATGATTAACAACTTTCTTCCTGGTTGAAAATAAAAAGTCGAATTGCCAGTTTGACGTTTTCAGATCAAAGTAACAAAAGAAATTTCATTGATCCATTTGCTTTAAAATAATTTTTTTAAAGAGCTGGATTTGACATTTGATCACTATTTACTTTCATCTTGTGTTAAATATCACTTGATATATTAACTGTTTTGGGACACAACCACTAGTATTTTTTCCAGAATATTTTGTATTTTTCACGCCTAGTTTGGCATTTTGCATAAAATCTTTCTGCCCCCTTGCTACATGCGTCTGGGGATAACCAATTTTCATTATCCCCAGACAGGCGTCTGGGAATAATGACAGCCTTTTCCCCCATTTACCCTAATTTTTTCATACTTACCATAAATGAAAATTATATATATACGAAAACAAAGTTTATTTTCTGACCTTTCAAATGATACCCAACACTTGCCATTTATCTTTTAATTGAAACAAAATTACTGAAAACAATCCTAAGTGGCCCACTTGACTTAGTTTATTAGTGAACTTAGTTGGGCCATGTTCTGTTGACTGCAAAAACTAAAACCAAAATTTTCCCGATCGCCGCGAGATGCTGGTTTTGAGGCAGCAGTGAGATCACAGATTCTCTCTGTAAAATTGACTAAAATTTCCAACAGAAAAAAATCAAAATAATAACTCTGGAACCCTTAGTTGTAGTTGTAGAGCAACACAAATAAATAAAGTATCAAATTTTTATTTTTTTCCCCGTCCCCCATTCCATTCACATTATTACATGTCGTCAAATTAAGATGTTTGAAAATGTTATCAAAGTGCGTACACTAAACTATCAAGGCTTGTTCTATGGTTTTATAAAACGTTACTATATATTGACAAATTGAATAAATAAACGCCTGAAAAAAAGATCTACTGTGAATATACTAATTGAAAGAGTTCCTGCTTAGACTAAGCTAAGACCGAGGCAAGGAGGCCGTGATGAGTCTACTGAACTGAACTGTTGTGATTTGGTGGCCGCATCCCTCTTGAAATTGAAGAATTACAGTGGCAAGAAAAAGATACATGTCAAAAATTAAAACGCTCTGAGAATCTCAATTACCTGAGTGTTCCAGGACCTTAGAAACAAAAGACATCTTTGGTTTTACTCTATTTATCACTGACGTGTTGGGTAGATTTTTGAACAGCCCAATGTTGACATCTGGAAGACGGAAACGGAAGACCTTCGTTATTTGTATTAATTCGCATTTTATTTTATTGTTGCTTTTTGTTGATTTCCGTCACGGCGTTATTTTTGTTTGAATACTCTTCAACAGTCGTAACGTCACTTCCTTCCTAATGACGCATGGTAACTTAGTAACACTGGCTCTAAACTATCGGAACAATGGCGGACGCCCGTATGAAATATTTCTGCGGCAAGCATAAAAGCGTATCCGGAGGAAAAAACACATACATTTGATCATGTTTTGACTTTTACACATTCTGATCACAAGATATATGAAAAGTTCTAGCCAGCACGAATAATAAAAAGAAATGATTTTCTTTGTTTAGAACCAAGATGGCCGCCGTTGCCAGGCGGCGTGACATCAGACTACTGAATCCAATTGAGCAGGAGAAGGCCTTTCTACTTCCTCACCTCTCCCCCCTCCCCTCTATCTTTCTCCTCCTCCTCCTCCTCCTCCTACTACTACTAGATACTACTACTACTACTACTACTACTACTACTACTACTACTACTACTACTACTACTACTACTACTACTACTACTACTACTACTACTACTACTACCACTACTACTACAAGTTAGAGGATTTTTACTTACTCCCTCCAGAAGGCCATATTATTGAGTCAAATATTTATTTCAACCCGTTAAAGTTGCAAGCAATGCGTCATTTTATATAAACACTCTTGCAGTATTTGTGACCCACTGTCTCAAAGCAGTATAATGTCGGGGTGACCTAAGTGATAACAATTGAATTTAGCCACAAATATGAAAAGTGGGGTTTATTTCTATTCGCTATTGTAGATCATAAATATAATGTATACATTGCAAAATACTCAAAGTTCCTGTTTCTTGTCATTATAATCCTAAATTCACGTTTTTCTTATTATTACAATTCTTATTTGATATAGCGCCTGCATCCACAAATAGTGCTCAGAGGTGCTTTACAATAGTTTTTTTTTTCGTACACACAAGTTCATTCATTCGACTACAAAATCACCACAACAGTCACACACATATCTTAATCGAAGTTCACATAAAATCACGAAAATAGAATGAAACAGATTTGTTTTTAAATGTCGTTTGAAGACTGGTAGATTCTCACCTTGTCGGGTTTTATGTGGTAAAGAATTCCTTATGATTGGAGTCGAAAATGCAAAACCACGCTCAGCATACTTTATTATAGTGGCGGATCGCATGGATCGAGTTGGTCTATATATAAGGACAGTATTCATCCCGACACCATACCGATTGGAGACTGTGGGTCACGTTTGTAACTAGATGGAATCATTCACTTTTGAGTATAATCGGGAAATCTCTTTAAAGTGCTTCAACGAAGGACAACTTGATTGGACCACAGTTTTGGGATCATAACCAATCATCCGCCTTTTGGCCACAAGACGAAGACACCACATAGATCGGCCGGTGACCATTGGTATGTTTCATAACAATAATATCTGGCGCTTTCCAAATAGTAATTGCGAAGTCCAGTGGCAGCACAGAATTCAACTGCTATGTAGTCCTCTTATCAAATAGATATCCTGGTTTTTATTTGAATGGACTTATTGCGATGATAATGGATTATTATCAGCAGGTTCAGCGCCAAAGCAGAAGTGTATTGACAACGTTTAAGATCTTCTGTTGAGGTGTTGTCTTGCTTCTGTAAAGCACCCAGTAAGTTCCCAATAATTCTCAGGCATAGAATTAAACGAATCCAGTTACAAGCTGGTTCAAGAAAAACGTCTTGTTGTTGACCTTTTCCCCCGATGCCAGCTTGACCTTTGATTACATAATATTTCTAAATAGCTTGACAAATTTTGAGCTAACATCGGATTTTATCAATTTTGTAAAGAACGCAGATCTGTCAATAATGTCATATTATGCTATTTCATAGTCGATAAATGCACAATATATAGCTTCTTGTCTCTGGAGCATTGATATAGAGCAACATTCACTAAACATGCTCAAAGCGCTTTACAGAGGGTTCCTAGACAGCATCATCATGAATCATCGCTAAACATGTAGGAAATGACGCAGGCGATATCATATTTTATTTTTCGACGGAAACAACGATGTTGGCGGCCATATGCTCATTTCACACATGAGTACTTTGAGAAATTTTGAGTAAAGATCCTTTTCCAACTACGCGACGCTCAGAGCGGGACTCGAACACTTGACCTTCCGCTCCGAAGGTGAGTGTCATACCACTAGACCATATAGCCGCACAGATAGGCAGATAGTATTGAGATTATCAGAGTTTCCATGAAAATAGCCTTAATTGAGCAAAACATTATATTTTTTAGAAAGAAGAATAGGACAGAGAAGTCGTGCCTTCTCATCTTTAACTCTTCCGGTTCCAAAACCCTAGGAAGTGTGTATATAATCAGTCCTGCGGAGGACTACCAATGAATACGTTGTATATTGAATCATAAGGTGGCATAACTATTTTAGCAGCAGAATTTTTAGGCAAATTCTGTGGATTACGGGACACAAAACGGTGAAGATGAATGATCTTCATAGGGGGGGGGGGGGGGGGAATCCCATAGCCCAGCTGGTAGAGCACTCCCTTCACACGCAAAAGGACCAAGATCGGTCCCGAGTGCAGTCGAGATTTTTTTCCGACCCCCCCCCCCCTGTCCACCCATCAGTGAATGGGTAGCTGGGTGTGTTAGACTTGGCAGAAAGTACTTTGCGATAGAATAGCGTCCTATCCAAAGGATAGCAAGCAATTGCTATTGTCCGTTTCACACTATAGTAACCGGGATAAACTCCGGCTCCATGGGTTCAATGGCTCTGAAGGACTACTTTTTGAAAATGATCCTCATTGACGACTCGCATATTAGAACCTGAAAAAAAAAAAGACGCCATCGCTCTTAAACGATATGAGCATTTGCACAAAGTATGCATTTAGTCCTCCGTAATAGTAATATTACACTTCCAATGAGATTGGAACCATTTTCTTTGACATCACACTTTTGTTCCCCATAATATTATTGTCCCAACTGGTAGTCAAGGGACAACCAAACATATTTGTCATGTAAACAGGGTTAATTTCGGTGTCATCTACTCAAAACAAGTAGGTTTATGTTGTGAGCTGAAATTGAGGCAAACAAGGTTCATAGGTAAATTATATAATCAAAACCATAATCATAAGGAGCTTATTTATGATATAAGATAAATATGATCCTCCTGCTCAGGTCAAAGTAAAGAGCACTCACTCTATGTATTTGGATTGACAGGGATTTTGTTATAAACCCATTTCCTAACAACGTTTCTGTTCTTGTAGGGCGGGTAGCGATTATTCCCTAAGAGGCTTATCGGAGGCCCTAACGCTTAGCGGCACTGGTGATACCATGACAGAACTGTTAGATATCCCGATTCGATACCACACTGGTGCAGACTAAGGATTGGACCCACGTGTTTTTGAGAAATGAAATCTGTGACCTATCGTCTCAATTATGAGTTTGATAAGGGCCGACCAAAATACCCCCCCCCCCCACCTCCCACCACACACACACACACCAAAAAAGAGGGTACCGTACGTATCAAAATTAATATGGCCAGAAATACGAGATCTTAAATTTTTGTCATTCTACTATAAGATGTCTATCGATCTCAACAAACCACATAAAATAAATCAAAGTTTCATTTTTTAAACTGTTAATTTATTATTTTTTTTTTTGTTTTTATGTATCTTTGGACACCGACCGGAAGACCTAGATGACGTGGGGTGAAGCAAAGAAGTGGACAAAGACTGTCCAAGATGTGTCCAAGGCATTTGGGCTCCTGCAGCAATTCTTACATAAAAACAAAACAAGAAAAAACAAAACATAGAGACCTTTGTGTTGATACTAACCGCAACTTAAAAACAATGATCTATGGCCATTTTATCACAACATTTTTTATACCATAAATTATGTATTCGGTTATGATCAAGAAAAAAAAATTAATTGAACTGGATTCTTACTTCATGGCGTTTAAAACAAAATAGCGAAATTTTATTGGTTTAGAGTTTCACTTTTCTAACACATTCACCACAATGTAGATTATTAAAAACCGACTCCTCTATGCCATGTCCTGTTCCCGTCTATTGCTTTGGACCGAACTCTTAAAATTCCACAGCGCTCAAGAGGAATAAAGAACAAATGGAAAAACAACAAACAAAATAAACAACAACAACAAAACAAAACAAAAACACACACACACAAAAAAAACCCCAAAAAACAGTGCTATACAAAACATAAAAAATCATAGAAAAAACAAAAAAAAACAAAAAAACAAAAAAAAAACTAACAAAACAACAAAACAATAAATTTAAGAAAAAAGTGTTGCCGATAGGATTCGAATCGGAGCTTCCTGTCCAAATACAACTGGGCTACCAATTAATACCTTTGGCTCGTGCATACACACACACACACACACACACACACATACACATGCACACAGAGAGAGAGAGAGAGAGAGAGAGAGAGAGAGAGAGAGAGAGAGAGAGAGAGAGAGAGAGAGAGAGAGAGAGAGAGAGCATGTTGTATTGTTTTTATATTCCGTATTCATTTCACGATACCTAATTGATTCGACCCATACATAAATACTGTCCTTTCCAGCTGGCGACAAAATCATTCGCCAACTTCGTGTAGGGTTACTGAAACAGCAACAATAAGTTCTTACTCCTTGGTCCATAAGGCAATTGTGAGGCCATTGGCCACGTGACAAAAGGCACTGACTACATAATCATTTGAACTACAAGGCATGTCGTAAAAATGATTAGGCACAATATAGGGCGTAGATAGTGACCGATAAGGGAGCAGGCTCCAGTCAAGAGAGACAGGTTGAATTGTTGGGATGATTTTTTTTTTCCTTCTATTTTTCTTTATTGTTTGTCTGACACCGTTTCATAAACACTTTTTCGGATCCACAATATGGATAGTGCCTTTTGTCAAAAAATCAAATTTTCTTATGTTTCGATTTGGTAAGATATATATATATATATATATATATATATATATATATATATATATATATATATATATATATATATATATATATATATATATATATTCGGCTAAGTTGTTGCACTCAGATCCATGGACAGTTACCATACTTTTTCGTGTATCATAATAACTTTATATATTTATAATGTCGATCCGAATTCGTTTTTGGATTAAAAGTAGTTTAAACCTTTTAGACGAAGACTTGATTTTACTCTAATTCATTATATCTCATTGTAATCACCACAAAAGATGTAGATCTACTCCATCATGTCTTGCACCACTGAACTCTTGGTGAAAATGCTTAGTTGTAGCCAAAATGAACAATAAGCGAAACTTTGAATACCAATCGGAAAATTGAGCACTTCAATAAATAAATGTGCTTCACAAATGTGATTCATTTTTATTGAAGTCACGCGTTTCCTTGAAATGAGTGAGAATAGTCAGTTTTACCTGTGCAGATTCGTGGTAAGCATTTTGACGCACGCCTTCGGGTCTATATTATTTACCTGGTTTGAGTACAGCTCTGGGCGACGCAGAGTTGAGTCCTTGGAAGAGAATCTTCACTCACACTCATAATCTCTTACCGTATGCTGGTGTAAAATGAAGCATTGTTGTCATTTAAAGAATAACCCCCCCCCCCCCCCCCAAAAAAAAAAAATAAAAAAAAAAAAATAATAATAATAAACTATAATAGCGCCTTACAAGCGTGGTGGCTCGTTCCATATTATTTTAAGTGTTGCTGTTGGCTTTGAACCTCTTGCACAATGCTTTGAGCATATTTAATGTCTGTTGCTCAGTATAAATGCTCAAGATTGTTTTTGAACAAAATCAGTTTAATTTTAATCTCATTCAATATTTACAGCCTTTCAGTACATTGCCTTCTTCATCAAAGCAGTGGCAGCGAGGTAATCCACATTCCATCCGTTCTTTGTTTAGTAAAAGCCCGACATTACCATCATCATCAAGACGGTACTCTGAGCTCTAAAGCCCGTGTGGAATGGAAGCAATAGGATTACTGGGCGCTATGTAATAACCACCACTGGATCTTAGCAGATTGGAGGTGTGTGGACGTCACCACAGCTTGCTTTCTGAGTGGTTCCCAACGACTGATTGCAAAGCTGAATTGATAAAGTAGAGAGAATACAATGGTACGCTGGTATTCATAAGTACTTGGGATAACGAATGCCTCCGGTTGCTCATTCATTTCTGATCTTCTCAAATTGCATATAGTCAGGCGATTTGGAGTATTTATTCTTATTGGTATAAGATGTATATAATATAATATATAAAACGCACGATATAAAACTTTATAAGGAGGCGTCATGCGGTTGAAGTTCATTGTGATTGCCAGTTTTCTTTGTAATAACAAGTAAGTTAATAACAAGTAAGTCTTTGTATTATTTATCATTAAAGGTTTATTCAGACACTATTCTTATTTGAATTTAAGTATAGAATAATTTGTTAGTATGCCTTGGTGAAACATTATTTAATTTATTAATAGCACCTGAATTTAAAATTAACTTATTGTTTTTAAGTTGTTGCTCGGTGTTAAAATGTATAGTAAAAGAAAGGGACTAAAATGCCTCTTAAACAGATACAAAACAAAGTAAACGACGTTTCGGCCTTTGGCCTTCTTCAGGTAACAAGAAAAGGAAATATGTTATATTACATTGGCATTATAGTTATTTTTACTCCCTTTATTTTACTATATATTTTATTGACTCATTTAAGCACCTCTAGATGTTCGGTGTTACAATACTTCACCATAGATATTCTAGCAATACAGAGTTGTGTGCTCTGTGAGCGATGATACATTCTCTAAAAATAAGAATCTTTCATCAAAATCTGTTTAAAATTTTCCCTTCTAAAATCTTTGTACTTATTGCCTGATATTTTAAACACAATGCTTTCGAGGGAAAAAAAAAAAGAAAAGAAAAAAGAAAATATAGAAAACGCTCTAAACATATAGTCACGTAAAGCTTTTCGAATGTACACTAGACCTACCTATTGATAAGTAACTATGTATTACCCACTTTAGTGATTGTGGCATATTCCCTGAATTCAAAATTGAATGACCTTTTGTGTCAGTTTTAACCTCAAATATAGAACTGGACTGAAAAAACAAAGGCTTTTCTTACATCTTCTATTATTATAATAGACTAGTAAATCACAATACGTAGGTGATTGTTTATTGTTAAACGGATTGATAATAATGTACGCTTGTTATTGTTGCCATGATTTATTAATTCACGAATGAGTTATCTACCGTTACCGGCACGTTACAGAGGGCCGCGTGGGCCTTTATGTTAAAACGCGTTTCCCTTTTCCTACATAAGCACATTACAATAGGTGCGCCAAAAATCATTAGTTGATAACAAGTCTAGCTGTAACCTCACTATATTCTTAAATATAAATATTCTTAATGTGTAAACAAATATCTTTCCGAACTGCTTAACTTTCATTTACTTGGAAGACTAATTAATAGTGACATTAATATATATTTATCTTTCTTTTATTTTTACGCCAGTCATCTATCTTATTTGGTATTTCTATATCTCATTGCGAGTGCATGGTAAAAGGGTCAAATTTTGAGTATTTTCGAGTTACGCCAGAGTGATTGGTCCCTACAAAATCTATGCTTATTGTGACACAGAGCGGCCAGAGTTGTTAGTTCCAGAACAATGAACTGGCTTTACAATCTCGTCATTGATCACATACAGCAGCAGCCAGCCCCTTGTTCTCTCGTCTTTGTCGGCCAGCCCCACTGCTCTTCGACTGAAGAAAATCTTTTATAAAACGTATTGATTGAGCGCCTTACATTGGAATGACTTAATTTCCATGTCATTGAACATAGGGGTAGGATTGTGACGCCGTCGTTAAACGTTTTAATGGTTGTATGGTGTTTGTGAAATGACTTTGTGATAATGACAATCAATTATAATGGCATTCATTGAAAATGGTAAGGGTCGGACTATCGGCGATATATACTATTAGAAAAACCCCAAATGAATAAGTACCTAATTTTTATTGTTTGGATATTCTTTTGATGGACTTGGCTGTTTCTACATAAATCATGATGTGATTGTTTCTGTGTTCGAAACTATGTCAGAATAATAGTGATGACGTAAATTTGTCCTAAATTACATTGAAACTGGATCTTTCAGTTTGGATACTTATTTGTTTGCAAGTGAATGTGAGCGATAGGATGTACAGTGTAAGAAAAACGTGTTTCTTAAATTCCATTATTTATATTGCTCTGCTTTGTTTATGTATTTCGGTAATTTTTGCCCAAAGCTTACGAAAATGATATGCTTAATGTAATATAATATATATATATATATATATATATATATATATATATATATATATATATATATATGTAATATAATATATATATATATATATATATATATATATATATATATATATTTATATATATATATATATATATATATATATATATATATATATAAAATACATATATCATAAAACTATAATGAACATTGATTTTTAAAATTCTGTTTACAAAGAATTTATCTATCTGGAATATGTATACGATTATAATCTTACAAGACACATATTATATTATACATTTTCAATTTGATTAAGGGATTTTATAAAAAAGGATACTTATTTTCAATTTGACATTGTGTGACACATATTGTGCTAACAGAACATTATAACCAACAATTTCATGGCATTTAAGGATCGATTGGTCCATTTTTAAGCCCGATGTTTTGATATATTATGATAATAAACCAATAAATAAAAGCCCATACGCACGGGCATGTCCTTAATAATTTGACTTAATCGTCGTAACAGGAAAGGGGGGGGGGGGGGGAATATTTTTTTTTTCTACTCCGCGCATGTGATTGTTACAGCTGTGATTACACGTGATGGTTTGTATGTTTACATGGTGTATTATCGTGGTATTTTGGGTTATGCGAGGACTTATTTATAGTTGATTAAAATGGAATGTCATAATATTTAATATACTACCTTATCTTTCACTACATTGACAATAGTAATATTATCTACTTGCTATGATTGAGATAAAGAGAAAGAGTTACACCCATTTTTGTGTGCCGAGTGGGTCTACATAATTTTGGGGGCTTTTGATTTTTGATTTAGGTTATTTCCGAGGACGGTAAATATGAATTATTATAGCCTGCCTCTATAATACAACAAATTACATGTTTTTCTCATTTCACACTATAATTAAGCATTTATATAATTTTTAAAAAGTAATTCAGAACATCATCGTCGTGCACTTATTTGCAGGTCTGATAACCAAATTCCTTATGGGCTCATTGTTGTAATGGAAATCTCAAAAAATTACGAAAAAAATATTGTCCAATGTTAATTTAGGCCCATTAGTGGGTTAGGATGTTGGACCTGTACATGTACACGTCGGTTATATATAACCGATGCAGAAAAAAAACTGCTTAAAAGATTCCAATTATCACAAGGTGTGCACATATTACCAGGTCTGATAACCGAACGCAATTATGAGCTTGATTTAACGTTATTGTAATGGACAACATTTTGCGTTGATTTGAGAGTATTTCCATTACAACAATGAGTGATCTGTCCTGCAAATAAGTAAACTTTGACTTAACACTATGACAAAATATTATGTTCAATAAACGAACACGTCATGAAACCACACATTTTTTACAATGATTACAATATGACGCCTTTTGAAATATGAACCACCAATTTCACAAACTGTGAAATAAAGATAACTATTAATACAGCTTAATCTCATGATTTTATCGTGCTGAATGCGCCTTACTTAACGTTTATCATCCGGTAAGGTTTTATGGAATCCGGTTTTCTTTTAATATACAGTTTTTAATTAAAAATTGATAATAGTATTCCAGACTTATTTAGCATTCTTGGTTACGTAATAACAATAAATATACAAAAAACATGGATATGATTTACGTTTAAAAAGTATATTCCCAAAGAAAGAAACGTATATGAGTGCTTCCTTTTTTAACGATGAATTCATGCCTAGGGCGTAAAGTCACATTAAGTCGAAAATAGATTTAGCATTCGAGACTCTTTAAAGAATGTTAGAATGTATCTCTTTCACTTTTAGGGAATGTACTAAAATAGTTAATAAAATATTTACTTCACTGAAGGACTTCTCGCCATCAGCTGATTTTGCCAACTATAATACTGGAAAAAGTCATGAACAAAAACGAATATAACAGCTTCAAAAAATAACAAATTACAAACACGGATTATTTAGGGCTCAAAATCCCTTTTCAGTCAGTAACAAAAACAATAAAAACATTCATTCATCACTAATCACCAAGACAGACGACAGACAAGTATTTGGCAGGTATCGTCGACAAGTAGTTAGTAGAGCACTCGATCCCGGGTGCAGTCGAGATTTTTTTTTTCTGATCCCCCTGTCCACCCTGGAGTGAATGGGTAGCTGAGTTTGTTAGATTTGGGGGAAAGTACTTTGCGATAGAGTAGCATCCTATCCCAAGGGATAGCAAGCAATTGCTATTATCCATTTCACGCTATAGAAACCGGGATAAACTCGGTTCCATGGGCCTAATAGCTCCGAAGGACTACTTTATAAACTTAGAATTGTCGGCAAGCACGATCTCGCTCGTGTTGTGTTTGTCTGGTTTTCCAACAGTTAATGATAATTACATTTACAAAACATTGCATCATTTGCTTTATTATCATTGCAATATTTGATAATCAAAGTTATTGATATGACTTGCTTGAAACCATCGGAACATAGACTTAGGCAGACCATTGTTTGTCGTTGTATTGGCATATTTTGTCTAACACTTTTTTGTTTGTTTGTTTGTTTGATTTTTGTTTTTTGTTTTGTCTTTTGTTTTTGGCCATGATTTTTTAGTCAAGCAGCGTAATGCATGCATGCATGCATGTGTGTGTGTGTGTGTGTGTGTGTGTGTGTGTATGTGTGTGTTTTGCCACTAATGAATTTGAAGCAATTTGTGACATTATCTTATCGCATTTCTCTGTACTTTTCAATACTTCCAATTTGATTTTAATATTAAATATCCCAAAACTGAACGACTACAATCCAGTGTTGATTAAGCTTGGGTTTTAAAAACATTTTTCTTTAATGGATTTTTGGCAGCTTAATGTGTTTCTTTTGAGAGAACCTAAGACACAATTTGCCGTTTAATATAATACACATTCAAGTTGTTCAGTCCATAGCGCATGGTATCAATAATAACTCCTAGAGTATTTTGCATTGCAAAGTGTCTTTTGCAATTCTATTCTTAGATATACTGTCGTGCGTAGTCCCCAATCCTTGGATACTGAATGATGATGATGATGATGATGATGATGATGATGATGATGATGATGATGATGATGATGATGATGATGATGATGATGAGGACAATGAGGGTGGAGGTGGTGATTAAAGTGATGGGGCAATAGCAGTTTGGAAGATAAAAGGAAATAAAAAAAAAATTAGGATGAAGAGCATGTGCAGAAAGTGGAGGAGTTGGAAGATGGTGATGATAATGGTGATGATGAGAAGAGGGAGTAGGAGGAGGAGGAGGAGGAGGAAGAGGAGGAGTAGGAGGAGGAGGAGGATGAGTTGGAGGATGATGAATAGAGCTTAAGACTTCTTTAGTTGGTAATGGCAGTGCTAATGTTTATAGCTCTTGAATTTTTAATTCCCTAAGGGGAATACTTACAGGAGTTAAGGCCGTGTATTGTTTCCTTTGTATACGAAAGATCGACCTAATTAAGATTTAATTTAAATTGCTGTTACATTCGTAAATTGATATAAAAGAGAATCGTTTCTACGATACCAAGAATGAATGTTAAAGTATCGGTAGGTTTTATACCTTGAATAGAATTAACTGAAATAAATTATGGGCAACAGAAGATGATGATGATGATGAGAAGGAGGAGGAGGAGGAGGAGGAGGAGGAGGAGGAGGAGGAGGAGGAGGAGGAGGAGGAGGAGGAGGAGGATGACGATGATGATGATGATAAAGAAGAAGAAGAAGTAGTAGTAGTAGTAGTAGTAGTAATAGTAGTAGTAGTAGTAGTAGTAGTAGTAGTAGTAGTAGTAGTAGTAGTAGTAGTAGTAGTAGTAGTAGGAGGAGGAGGAGGAGGAGAAGAAGGAGAAGAAGATGAAGAAGAAGAAGAAGAAGAAGAAGAAGAAGAAGAAGAAGAAGAAGAAGAAGAAGAAGAAGAAGAAGAAGAAGAAGAAGAAGAAGAAGAAGAAGAAGCATATTACGCTCCGAGCAGAAAAAATATATTCTAAGAGGACTGAGATTAAATCATATTAATTTACGAAAAAAAATTATATATTAACTTCCATTACAATGATACAATCTCCGCCCTATTATGTAAGGCACGATTAACGTCATATTTTTTAAATTATGAAATATTCGATTCAGTAGCTTCCAACCATGGCACAAACATGACAGATATTGGTATTTTTAAAAGTTCACCGTTTATGTCCTTTCTTCCAAGTCCTCCTCAATAATTTAAAACGTTACAATAGATGTATGATTGTGATAGAACGGGGTTGAAGGAAGTCTTAGAAACTATGTGGTCTTGGACAAAAGTCTCCTTGTGTCTACTCCGTTATGCTTAAATTGATAATGAGTTACGCTGCAAACATACGATTGTTAGAACTGATAAATAATAGATTTCTTGTGCCAACGCTATCTTTATTGATCACCTTTTAGATTTAGTTTAAAGAGAAAACACAACGAAAACAATTACTTCAATAAAAATGAAAACATTAATTTAATGAGTCGACAAAAGTCTAACCAGATCGGGAAATAAAGGGCCATGCAAATTTATTATCTCCAGGGACGGCTGGTAATAATGGGCAGGGTGGGCAAATACCAGCCTGTTTTTTCAAGTTATATGCTGTATTACCAGGTCCGAAATAATCAAATCTAAATTAGATAATTTCAAAAGTTACTACTTAAAATTGATACTTTGTACTGAAATCAATTTGTGTGTATTTTTGATAGATTGCGAATCACCATGCATCCCGTAATACATAAACCAGGATACGCTCCTGTTCTTTTTATCACCCCCCCCCCCCCCAACCACTCCACTCCACTCCGCCCACATCGTCATCTCATCGTCACGTCGCCTGACGGTGATTTTGCTGTCTGGCCTCTCTAGTACTAGGTCGGGCTAATTCAAATGAGCCCACCTTATTAACCAGTGTACACTAAATAGAGATTTTGGCAAACGAACTTTTTCTTATTAATTGCCTTACTTGTGCTGGGAAGGTTCCAGTATTGAATTAAATTTATTAATTTACTAATATTATATCAATTTAGTATTAGTTTGTGTTGTTTTAATATATTTGTTTATCCATTTAAATTATTTCTTTTTTTTCCCCTCGTTTTCTTTAGTGTTTCTCAAAACTCATTTATTTAAATTGTTTTCTTATTTGTTTGTTGTTGTTGTTGTTGTTTTTTGTTGTTGTTTTTGTTTTGTTTTTTAACAAATTAATTTGTTAATTCTTTTTTTTTTTTATTATTCTTAAAGTAATTACCGCTGTATTTTTATTGCCAGACTAAATATTTTTGCAAAACAATGTAATTTTCTATTGTATTCCCTCTAATAAAACAAAACACTTTTATTCAAAAGTCACGACTAAATAAATATATAAAATACAACCACCATTTTGGTTTTCTCAACAATTGAATTAGTATACGAGAAATACTCTTCTGAGTAAGGAGATAGTTGAATTCTAAGTTATAGAGGAAATACGGAAGGGTGGGCAGATTCCGTACTTGCCCGTCCTGAAGCTAATACATACATAAGATGGTTCGCGATGAAGAGGCGGGAAGCAAGGGATTGGTTGGGTAAGGAGCAAAGATTACACGGTAATTATTGTGACTATAGTCAAACGAATACATGAGGAGAGATTGGTAACATTATTTTGTCTTAATTATATTGTATGAAGTATTGGCGAAAGCCTAATATTAAATAAACGTTGTTTTTGTTTGTCTTATTTTGACTATGGAACTGATACTGATACTTGTCATAGCAGACCTGCCTACTTTAGATAGGAAAATAAAAATCGTAGTTTTCAGGGCTAATAAAATCGTAGATATTTTAACTACCCTTTAAAAAAATCACCGGAATTTTCGTCTGTTTTGATAGATATCAAATTTTAAAAAACGAGAAAAAATAATTGGAAACGTAATAATGATGGTGATGGTGGTATAGTGGTAGCGGTGGTGGTAGTAGTAATGATGATGGTATTATTATTATTATTATTATTATTATTATTATTATTATTATTATTATTATTATTATTATTATTATTATTATTATTATTATTATTATATTATTATTATTATTATTATTATTATTATTATTATTATTATTATTATTATTATTATTATTATTATTATTATTATTATTATTATTATTATTATTATTATTATTATTATTATTATTATTATTATTATTATTATTATTATTATTATTATTATTATTATTATTATTATTATTATCATTGTTATTATTATTGTACGTATTGGTGGTATTACTATTGTTGTATTTTTTTTTTGGTGGTTATTAATGGTATCAGTTTATTGTTTGGTCCCATTTGCCATTATTTTCCACTTTCATGTATGTGGTCATCAAATTGTATGATTAATTGGCGAAAGCCTAAGATTGAATAAATTTTGTAATATCGTATGGTAACCATCATTGTCGACGACATCGTCGTTGTCATCATAATCATCATCATCATCATCATCATCATCATCAATCATCATCATCATCATCATCATCATCATTAACAACAACAACAACAATATTAACAACAAGTACAACAATAGAAATAAAAACAATATCAACATCACCATACAATTTCCGTCATCGTCTCCACAACTATCATTCTAACCAACAGCACCACCAAAACCACTACCATAATTACCCCTCACCGCCTCGTCTTCCTCCTCCTCCTCCACCACCACCACCACCGCTACCACTATTCCAACCACTACCACCACCGGCACAATCATTCTAACCACCAAGACAGCAGTAAAAATTATGCAATTTGAGCTCTGAATGAAACTCGAGTCATATCGCTGTTGTTGCTTCTCCATGAAAACTTTAAGGTTACTACGTACTACTGAAAACCAGAAATATGTAAAAGCAATATTAATATCGCCGTTGAGGGATTAAAGCATCTCTTTAATTTTTCGAGTGAAGGAAATGGACTTGTATTGTCAAGGTGTTGTCGCATTTTGTCTCGTCGCTTTATTTTTTAGTTGTATTCTCTTTCGTGATTCATTTTTGATTACGTTTGGAAGAATTAAAATCTACTGGTATTGTCATTTCATTGTGAATGTGATTATTGGTGGTTGAAATATTTTTTGTTTAAAGGCGAAAAAAAAAATCAAAAAAATTTTTTATTAAAAAAAAAACAAAAAAATTAAAAATAAAAAATATATATCAATATATTATATATATATATATATATATATATATATATATATATATATATATATATATATATATATATGACCGAATCCTCTTTGCCCAACCACTGTAAATAGGCTAGAACCGCCACTGATTATCTCGTTTTCTGCACCAGAAATCAACTTCTCAAATTTCATTTCTGGGTTTCTACCCGTCATGATAGTTTAAATAACTATGAAATAGTTTGTCGTATAATATAGATAATGGCATAGAAAATGTACTCAATATTTGAAGATTAGAGTCCTTTTAAAGGATATTCACAGTGTAATTCTATAATATATGCTTGTCCAGGACCTTTATATAACGCCCTAGTATGGGGAATTAACCAGTAGATTTTTGACCAATAAAAACATGGAATTTGTGACACACCCTCACACGTGTTCGGACAAACATGGTTGGTTGTTTATAAACAGTAACGTGAATGGAATCGGCTTCTCTCTCTGATCATTGTTATTATTTTTATACCGCCAAATGGTTGACTAGTTATCACACGATTTTCTCGATCAGATTATGAACGGTTAAATTTACACATAGTTTTCTGTGTTGGTTCTAGTGATCAAGCAGTAGAACAGTGGGTATTTTACTTAAACACACACCTGTGTAGTTTGCTGTGTCTACCATTCACTGCCTTTGTTTACATTATGACGATTGTCCGAGAGGCGTAGATATCTACCTGTCTATATGATGATGATATCAAAGAGAGTGCTAACTTGAGGAGCATTTTAAAATACTATTAATTAAAACGTATACATCGGTTATTGATTAAGTAGCGCATATCAATAGAAATCATTCCAATTAATCTATTTACATCATTCACGATGAGTGAATTTATATATATATATATATATATATATATATATATATATATATATATATATATATATATTATAGTTTGAATTAAACCCATTAATATAAATTATGGGCCGGTGAGAGCCGAAGAAATATCCATTATGGTTATAAATCAAACGTGTATAATAAAAAGGAAAAGTTTGAGTTTCGATTATCGCATCCATGGATCTTGTTTGGTTGTAAAATGAGACTATCAGAAAGCATCAACGTTTCAGTTCAAACGTATTGTTCGTAACATAAACACAATCACAATAGATTAGGTTCTTGTAGGCTAAATCACAATGCAGTGTTGACAATTAACAATGTATTCTATAGAATCCAATTTAACGCTGAGCTGATCAGCTTAGAACTCCTTGCTTCATTGCTTTCAAGCATGGATTGGAGCTGAGTGCGCAATGCTCCGATATTGAAAAATGATCTTGTCAACCGTATTTATTAATTGTTTGTGCAAGGTGCTATGGCTGCTTAAAGTCACTGGAGTTGAAAAAAGTCTTGGGTCTACCAAATCAATGCATAAAATTATAGACTATAGACGTTTATGTATGGTGGTCAAAATAAATTTAAAAAAGGGGTACGACAAACGTTGTGGTCTTGTAATTGCCTCAAAAATTGCCTGTAACAAGTTTTTATGAATATGGAAAATGAAGCATATCTTAACAATTGTAATTCATGAACCAATATAATAGAAATGAGGTTCTTCTTTATAAAAGACTCGTGAAAAGCTAAATATCACATGCGACGCAAATTTTCGTGTGTAATTTGCGATGACAAATTGATGGGTTTGTAAAAAAAAAAAATTCGAGAAAGGACGGGATAAACATAACAGGCAACGGACACATCTACATAGGTTGGTAGATTTCTAGCCGCATTGTTTATATATATTCATTTGTATCAATTGTGACAGTTCAGTAAGCGCAAGTGTTAACTCAATCACAAAATCAAGATAATTACGATTTATCAACTGAAAAGATTCGATCAAATATGCCTCTAATTAGATATAATTTCACTCTTATTTTTGCAGATTCAACAAACAAGCAATTCAACCCTGGAAACAAGAAAACATCTCACTGCTTTGAGAACAATCTAAGTGTGAGATTCACTGTATCCCTGGCACGAAACAGTTTTCCAGACGATGGTGCAATAAACTCTTCAAAAACAATATCATAAGTAACATCACTTCCAAATGTGGGTTCCAAACGTATGACAAGTGTTATTCAATGATGATACTATTATTGATTACATCAGATTTTCTTAATTTTGGAACATGACGTCAGAGAAAAAGAAGAAAATTTTCCCAACTATACTGTCAAAATTGAAAGCCATGAACTTGAACAGTGGTCAAGTCGCAAGCGGCGAAAACCGCGACGAAGGACTGAGGAGTCGTAACGAACCCCGAGTTACTCCACGTTTGGCGTGGGTTTCACGGAAAGAATCCAATGCGTCAACAGCGACATTATCGGTGAATGGAGGGGTGGATACGCCCAAGCCTTTTGGACTGTCCCGTGTGCCATCTTCAAGTTCAATAGGGGGAGTCAATTCAGCGTGGGGGAAACGTCAAAAGAAGAAACGTGAAGCTGAAGAATACGCTGCAGCAAAACTAGCACGCCAGAAAGAGGAGATGATGCTATTTTACAGAGGAACGCCAATGACTGACGATCGTGCGACCTCTAGTGAGATTTTGAAATTTCTTTATGAAATGTGGGAGCCGCAATTATGTGCTAGCTACAGACCGGATGTAAAAATAACGACCACATGCCGACAAGACATGCGTAGTGCAAGGCGCATTGTTCAAACAACTCCAAGACGCATTGCTAAGTTGCATAGAGCCAGACTTATCATTGATACGTGTCATAGAATGGGGAGTAGTGCCAATTTACTAGGAGATAATAAAAATAACTTATCAAGACCGGCTTCATCTCGACCTCGAAGTGCAAAATCTGTTACATGACCGCTTGATATCAGAATTGCATGCATGGTATTTCCTCAGTTGTAGCACTGAATATAAATTTCAAGGAGTGAAATCAAGCATATGAGTATTTGCATGGATTTCAAAAAAATTCTAACCGAATTTCTTCCAGCACAGTCTGTTTTAGAAAGAATAAACTAACTTAAATTAACAATGTGGATTTTTATGTGAATATACAGTTAGGGTAGAGCAGAATGTAGGGACAACAACCCGAATAACAAATTGAAATGGGTTGAGTAAATATGCAGTTGATTTATTATTAGAGACAATTCAATAACTCCATGATGTGCCACAAAGATTATGCAAGATTTTGAGCTAGCATATCTCCAGCCAAGAAAGAAGCTGCTATTTTTTAAAACTCTTATAAAGTCCTTTAGCATTCATTATGGCAACCCTGCAAAATGCGGGATAAGCTGAAAGAAGAAAAAGATAAAGTCCTTTGGAGAAACCGAAAATGTCATTGCGCGCCAACCCAACCATCCTTACGCAAAACACTACGCTTTCGAATTTTCGCAGACCACCAGTCAAACATCATCAATAATTCGTATGTCACACATAACATGTTATTAGATTCCCATCAACCACATTAAAACAATAATTCGTCTAAAGTGGCATTGATATGAATGCTGCGGCCACTATACGGAATTGTCAAGTTCCGGAGGCGTTTGGGCTACAAGAAGTAATAGTGACATTCCATACTTTTTAAAGTAGTGAATATGGCAGTGGATTGTGGTCTACAATGTCAAAAGCATTAGAACAGGACATGAACATTTCACTTCTCATTGGAAATACACAGATTTACTCAACATTTGTTCACGTTGCAGCTCTAAAGTGGTAAACAAGAGATCTGAAGTTGCCAAAAATGATGGATTATTTCTGACGTCTAACCCTTAACTTAAACATTTAATCTGGGATAGGATAATGAAGGGAAAACCCCGAAGACCCACTATACGTAATCTCATGATGTTTCGTAAGAATTCTCCGTCATCGGAGATACTAGATAATTCAATTTCTAAACTGAAATACCCCTTATAATGGTCTATGGGAAATTTCCAAGTTCCACTTTCAACTTCATGTTAGACAGACCCAATTTCAGGAGTCGCCAAAAATTTTCTACATCTGATAGAAATAGTTACAGCAAGTATTATTTGGTCTATGTGGTACTTATCATTTATTCCTGAAACTTTATAAACGCGCGAATGTTATACATAGTAGCTGTAAGCCCACTTGAAGGAATATTGTGATTTATATAAACACATGTAAAAGATACTGAGTGTGAGAATAAAATGAACACGAGACGAATCAAATACACACACGTATATAATCTTTTATGATGCGTGTGTATTGCATAATGTGCGTGTGGACATCACATTGATTACACACAAATTATAAAATATCGGTATAAATATAAATATGTTTATTCTTTATAAATTGTTGGAATTGAGGACACCTATACTTGACGTGTCGTATTATGTGCAATAATTACAAATTATACGATTGCCCTACTGAGGTCAATACAAATAATAATCATCTATGATACAAGTTAATTCAAAATAATGAGTGCCATTTTGAAAACTTGCATTGTACTTTTTTATGAATGAATAAATTGATTTTAGTCAGAATGCTTTTAATTCTATAAATTGTTCTTAAAATTAAAAGTGTTGTCATTGAGTTTTTTAAAAATTGAGCTTTTATATAGTGCAATATCCACTAAATGTGCTCAAAGCGCTTTACAGGGGGTCTCTGGTCAACAGCAACATTTAACATGTAGGACGGGACATAACGCCTGTTAGGCGATAATACAATTTTTCGGACAAAGACAACGCTGTCAACGGCCAGGTACTCATTTTACACCTGAGTACGGTGAAAGAATGTGAGTACAGAGCCTTTTCCAAGGACTCAACTATGCGCCGAGCGCGAGCTAGAACCCAGGACCTTCCGATCCGAAAGCGAGTGTCATACCACTAGACCACATAGCCGCACTGGCTATTCCATTGGCTTCAATGGAATGTTTTAGGCTATCAAGAACCATTATTAAAAATTAGTACAGATCAGATATGTTCTAGATAACGAATATACAAACAGGCGCGCGAACGTTACTGTCGATGTTGCAGATTAAAAAAAAACTAGAATTATGATACTTCTCTGAGTCTGTTGTACATTTTTAGAGCTTGATACCATCAGGTAGGTAATTCCATAAGCAAAATGTATTTGGGGAAAATGAGTAAAGATGACTGTCATCATCAGTTGGTGGAACATTACACATTAGATAGAGGAACATTACATATTTGATACCCCGACTGCCTAGCTTGGATTTTACTCGACTTCATTTAGTGTTGGTCATCTGGTAATCCCAATGAGACCGCTTAAATCTTTGTGCTAAGTTGTTTTAGGTCTAGTCCGTACTTCAACTCCAAGAAGAGGTAACCAACCTAGTTGTTTCTATGTTGTTTTAGGTCTAGTCCATACTTCAACTGCAAGAAGAGGTAACCAACCTAGTTGTTTCTATGTTGTTATTTTAGGTCTAGTCCGACTTCAACTTCAAGAAGGGATAACCAACCTAGTTGTTACTATCTTGTTGTTTTAGGTCTAGTCCGTACTTCAACTCCAAGAAGAGGTAACCAACCTAGTTGTTTCTATGTTGTTATTTTAGGTCTAGTCCGTACTTCAACTCCAAGAAGAGATAACCAACCTCGTTGTTTCTATCTTGTTTTAGGTCTAGTCCATACTTCAACTGCAAGAAGAGGTAACCAACCTAGTTGTTTCTATGTTGTTATTTTAGGTCAGGTCAGTACTTCAACTTCAAGAAGGGATAAACAACCTAGTTGTTTCTATCTTGTTTTAGGTCTTGTCTGTACTTTAACTCCAAGATAGGTAACCAACCTAGTTGTTTCAATGTTGCTGTTTTAGGCCGAGTTCGTACTTCAACTTCAAAATAGGTAACCGTCCTAGATGTTTTATGCATGCAACTGATCGAGTAGGCATTTGTAATGTATCCCATTGCATTCTTCAGTCCCTTTTTCATATTTTTTTTTAATTGGTCATTGGATCCCAGACTGAACAACCATATTCTGGCATTGGTTTGAATTGGATTTTATAGCCTTCATCTTGGGCGGCTTGATAAGTACGAGAACTCGTATGATAGGGAAATCCTTAGGCGAAATGCGATGGGTCACAATTTCTTTTCATACCATTCCCATGGTACCATGACATGCGTTAAAAGAAATACCAAACGTGACCAACCGTTTCAAAATATTATGTGGGAGTGGGCGGGTGAAGCTGACCCCAAAAGTTGAATTTTAAGCTTAACTAATTGAGAAAATTGAGTTTTGTTTCAGAAACTTCAAAACACATGAATATGTCTAATTCTGTTTATTTTTGACATTAACTCAAATTTTCATTTTGTTCATCCAAACATGATATCAGATTGACGCGGTTGGTCACATATAGATATTTAAACCTTCCATACCATAACACGATGCCACAGAATAACAGTTTGACTCAGTTAACTACCATACTCTGGAAGAATACGTAATTAAACATTTGACCAGAAAACTCTTCCTTCAAATATCGATGGATTTAAATGGCCTCATCTTGGCAACAACTCTCAAACTTGCGACCCAGGAAAGAGACTTTTTGCTAAGGTGAGGGTCATTTAAAAGATAAAACAATCCCCCCCCCCTCCCCGTACCTGGCCAACAGCAACACGTAACATGAAAAACGAGGCATGACGCCTGTAGGCGACATTACGTTTTTTCCCCGACAGAGACAACGCTGTTAACGACCAGGTACTCATTTTAGATGCAAGTACGGTGACAGAATAAGAGTAAATAGCCTTTTTCACGGACTCAACTATGCGCCGAGCGAGGCTCGAACCCAGGACCATCCGATCCGAAAGCGAGTGTCATACCACAAAACCGCATAGCCACATTAAATTGATCGATATTTGAAGGGCGAGTTTTCTGGCCAAAGTTTTAAATACGCATCTTTCCAGAGTATGGTAGTTAACTGGTAAAAATCGTTATTCTAGGATTTTGCAACAATACGCGATCAATATTTTAAAGTAGACTGGCACTTCTATACCTTGTCACTGCAACTTGGCCTGTATAATGAAAGAATACGTTACATAGTCATAGTATTGTTGTCATTCCCATGCCCTATTTCAAACATACATCGATTTCAAAGTACGTTTATCGAGTAGATATTGATTTTACCTAAATCTTTTGTACACATATATCAATTATTAGACATTTGGACATAGGACCATGTAGGTCATTGTTTGCGACTACAATAATATCAGATCGATTCATATTTCGACCACTTTGAAAATGTAGTGTATATGTGCGTGTGTGTGTGTGTGTGTATGTGTGTAGTCTGTGAAAGTAGAAAATTCATATATAATGTCTTGTTTATAACGATTTATAAGGTAGCCGAGTGGTTAAGGCATTGTAGTTGCACTGTAGCCCGAGAGGTCCCCGGTTCGAACCCTTCTTTAGGCACCTTCGTTTTTTTTCTTTGGGCAAGATTATTAACTCCCAATTTCGCCCACTTTGGACAATGTGGATGATTGATATTCACATCAGACGTTTGTTTGAGCGATTATCTAAATTCCTCCAAGGATTGTCTACGCTACGACTCTAACGGTGACGCGCGGAAGGGCGTAATTACAATTAAAGAATGTTATGGCGCTTGCGATATATATATATATATATATATATATATATATATATATATATATATAATATATATATATATATATATATATATATATATATATATATCCTATGATTGTGCCAGTGTGCATCATTGATAACATATATATATATATATATATATATATATATATATATATATATATATATATATATATATATATATATATATATATATATTAGGGAGAGATAGTTTACAGCAGGAAAAATATCATCACTCAAAAATCAGAAATCAATGTTTCCCTCTTAATAAAAACATCTGGACACGGACAGGTGAAACAAAAGTGCATGCAAGAGATATAGACCGATGGAGACTCCTCTATTCAAGCAATGATATTTACTCCTTGATTCAAGGGAAAGCGCTCCCACATCGGAGGGGGAATCTCGACTAGACGTCTAAATACATTAAAAACCAAACCTGGAGGTTTTGACGGTTTTTGCTGTTGTTTTTTTTTTTTTTTTTTTTTGTTTTGTTTTTTACGTGAAAGAGATGGCGTTGTAATGGCCTCTTTTCATTATAAATTATGCCGATCTACTGCAGGATCGGATTGTCCTTCCCCTGAGGAAGGCAAAGGGCAACGTCTTATCCTTTCTTTTTTATTGTAAGTCATATTTTTCCTCTCTATTTTTTTTACACTTGTATTACTGGTGTAATATATAGGATTTTTTTTTTCAGGCGGACCGCCAGATTAGTACCGTGATGTGTCACTTAATAAGGCACTTAAGGTACGTAACCCCACCCGACTCGAGTAGTCTGTGTGGGAAAGAGCAGTGGCGGATTTGTAAAAGTGCTTATACTAGAATATAAAGGGTATTTAACACACGGCTTATTTATTTGCATTGCATTATTTGGAAATTTGGTCCTAGATCATATATTAAGGGAGTAAATGAAACTGATATGTATTGAGCAAAATGAAATCATGGAAATACAAAAATTGTGGTTTCAGTGTCATCATTATATCATTGCTACAATTTGTCGAATGTCAGACCTGGATAAATGTACACGTCGTGTTCTATAATTTCCACTATAGAAAGGCACTGTCAACTACAATTGCATGTTTTTAATTAAAAGAAAATAAATTGATCCGATAAATGTCGTATTTAAAATGGCATTATTTTATGAACCGGGCGAGGTTTGGGGTGGAATGTTTGTGTACATTTAGAACAGTGATTAATTATCTAACTCTGCACGTTATCATCAGAGTTCCGTGTCTCAGGAAAACAAGGCAGACATAATTCGTAATTATAGATCCCAAAGCACAGATGCCCTAGTTCTGTGCATTTCCAACGGTCAGGAATTGGTCTCCAACGTATCGAGCAATATTCAACATTTTGTCTCATTGATTTACTAATTCAATGTAATCCAGTGTCTGCTGAGGAAACGTTAACAAATATACATATATAAAAGAATAAAAAAGAATACTGCAGTCTAGTCATTGTTTGAACAACAACTATCATGTTTGTACTCATAACATGTTTATGTTTCCTACTCAAAGCAGCGCGGAGTGAAATTAAAATATTGGCGTCACTATAACTCGTTTGTCATTCGCACTGGATTTGATGAAATAGACCCCCTCAACCCAAAGCAGTAATCGGCCGGTTTTAAAACTGTTGTCATGGAGAATATTTTGCATTGGTCTGAGGGTATTTCCATTACAATAATGAGCAAATAACAATTTGGGTTATCAGACATGCAACATACAACACACGGACTTCAACCCTTCTCCAATTTTTCTTTGAGAGGTTATATTAGTAGCAAGGGACGTCAGTCATTTTATTGACATTATCTTTTGTCCAAACGCTGCTAATTTCCCTTGAAATTTCAGCCACAACTTATTGCTCGGTTGATGGAATCCCCCTACGTTATATTTTAATGAACACATCTTGGTTGTAGTTGTATTACAAAGTACATACTATTATACTCCTGTTATGTTGAGGAAATATAAAAGGTTTTCATTTGGTTCACCATTATCTTCATCTTATATTTGTATTTGTATCATTGATAGAAGTAGAAGATGCTTACACAAGGAGGGTCTCCTTAATGCCTTCTCCTTCTTGACATTAGGGAGACCCCCCCCCCCCCCTCCCAATGTGTAAAAGGCAATATATCATCAGTAAAAATTTCACTTATTTTTCCCTTTTCAGTTTGACCATTAACTCACTTAATCCTAGAGATTTTTTCTACTTTTCAAAATTGGAAAATAGTTATTAAAAATGAGCATGTACATAGATAGTTTTATTCAACTACCTTTAACATGTAAAAACTATAAAAAATTAGTTTTGATACTACGCCTATAATTTGTCTCATAAAAATGTAATAGATAGGCATTGGGTAAAAGTAATCCAGGTAAACTACAGATATACTCGGTGTTAGGGTTGAGTGAGTTAAAAGGCTGGCTTGTCTTTCTGCCTCTTTAATTCTTTGAGGTAGGCGTTAGGTGTTGCTCAAGTTACCCGACAAATGGTGTTATGTTAGGTCTCCCGCAACTTGTACGGCACCTAAAATATATTCTAAGGTGGTGTTAGATATCTCGAGGAAAATATGCACTGCATTGCTAGCACTGATCTTGTTAGTTTCTCGGGGTGATTTACCTCTTACTTTGTTAAGTTGATGATTTCCTAGACAAACTGTACAGTTACAATAGATTTTAAGTTTAATATATCTATATATCGCTTTAGAACAGTGAAAACTTGTGTAACTCTTGATTGTAAGTTAAATCCAAGTCATATTATTTACATGGGAACGGAAATAAAGCTTGTCTGCGTGTTCGCTAGTACTAGGGGGTCTTGTTTGTTTTTGTTTTAAAGGGTTTTACGGCGCTTGCAACACATTTAGGTCATATCAGCGCCAGTAAAAAGGAAGAAAATTAGATAGTAATAATATTCTAGATGTACAATTAAAAGAACTTGAGGAAGAAGTAAGACAATGGGGAATGGTACATGTAGGGAACAGATGAAGATTCCAAGTGCACTATATCAGTGTACTTAGCTTGAGATTACCTAAAAGTCTCACCCAGACACCAGCACACGATCCCACTAAGAGGAATACAATTAAATGTTAACAAATTATATGTTAAAAATACAAAAATAACAGTACATAACAGAGATGACTAACAAGGAAATCAATTGGAAAACAGATACAGGTGGGTTGAAAACACAGCAAGTATCTCCCTGCCTACTATGGGAGCTAGGGGTTCTCCCGAATGACAGCGATCGATTTAGAGAAGAGTGCTTGAACTCTTCAGTCACAGTTGTCTAAGTCTAAGAAAAAGGAAGACATAGGGGAATAGTGAAGCCATATATCCTTGAACCAAGCTGCAAGTCATATAAAATCTCCCACAAAAAACAGACACCATTTGCTAAAACGATAGTTCTTACTTTTAATAATAAACAGTCACTCAACGATGCGACTGTAGAGGAAAAATATCATCTAAAAAAAAGAAGAATTGCACGTTCAAATCCTCCTATATCCATCACAGAGAGATCTATAGCCAAGGCCTAGGTAATACAAAGTCACCCACACTCCAGGGCAAGATCAAGGAAGGAGACAGCAAATTAGAAGGAATAGAAGACCCTCAAAATAGCCCTCACCAACCAATGGCATTGTAGAGTTTTAAACTTAGATAGATAGATAGATAGATAGAGAGAGAGAGAGAGAGATAGAGAGAGAGAGACACACACACAGAGACAGAGAGAGAGATAGAGAGAGAGAGAGAGAGAGAGAGAGAGAGAGAGAGAGAGAGAGAGAGACACACACACACACACAGAGAAAGAAAGAGAGAGAGAGAGAGAGAGAGAGAGAGAGAGAGAGAGAGAGAGAGAGAGAGAGAGAGAGAGAGAGAGAGTGATAATTTATAAGGGAAAAAAATTTTGTCTCCCAGAAAACTATACATTTGACACTGTAGCACTATACATTGACAGTTTCTCTCTCAGCCAAGGACTCTAATCTGGGCCAGGACAAAAGTAACCCCAGGAAAATAAATACAGAAGAAATACATAGTTGAAACATAAAGATAACAAATCTAACTTGTGTGTTTATGTAGTCTTGTGGTATGACACTCGCTTTCAGATCGGAAGGCCCTGGGTTCGAGCCTCGCTCTGCGCATAGTTGAGTCCTTAGAAAAGGTTCTTTACTCACATCCTCTCACTGTTTGTTTTGTTTTTGTTTTTAAGGGTTTTACGGCGCTTGCAACACGTTTAGGTTATATCAGCGCCAGTAAAAAGGAAGAAAATGGGATAGTAAAAAGTTCTAGAATTACAATTAAAGCACCCAAGAAAAAGTAAGACATAGGGGAACTGGGAACAAATAGGGATCAGATGTAGATTCCAAGAGCATACCACCAATGTACTTAGCTTGAAATCACCTACAAGTCTCATCCAGACACAAGCACAAAATCCAACAAAGAGGAATACACTCAAATGCTTACATTATACATTAAAAATAACAAATATAATAATACATAACAGAGGGATGATTTACAAGGAAAAAAATATCATCTCCCAAAACAACAACTATGCATTTGACTGTTTCCCTCCCATCTAGGACTCCGGCCAGGGCCAGGACAAAACCAAGTAATCTCATGCCAAGACAAAGACAGAAAGCAAGTTGGAAAACAGATATAAGGGGATGGAAGACACAGTATGTACCCCCCTTCCCACTATGGGAGGTCAGGATCCCCACCCAGCCTCTCACTGTACTCAGGTGTAAAATTAGTACCTGGCCATTAACAGCATTTTTTTGTCCGAAAAATATCGACCAACAGCAACAGGCATCATGTGTCGTCCTAAATGTTAAGTGTTGCTGAAACCCCTTGTAAAGTGCTTTGAGACTTCGAGTGATATTGAGCTATATAAAAACTCTAATATATTTTTAAAAATTCTATTGTCTTGAAGATAAAGTAATATAAGTCATTTAAGAAATAAAGAATAAATTTTGGAAATTATAATTTTAATTATAAATCAACATAGAAATATTAATGTCATGCAGCTACGTGGTTCTTTTGGAGCTAAACATCTTGATGCCATTTTGTAATGAAGAGCGGGAAAACTTAGTGAGCAAGGCAACTACATCCATTTTCTCATTGGTTAGATCTCTGAGAAAGAGAAAAGGAAAAATTATGTAAAAGAAAATAGTGCTTTTAATTCATGGGTGTTAATTGATTAGAGAAATTGAAATTATTTGAAATTGATCTCCTTATTATTGAGGTGCATTTTTCGTTTTATAAGAAATGGAAAACTGTTGTCTTTCTATCATATTTATTAAGTAAGGTTCAAACCACTGGAAAGCATAATAATAAAAATTGGCAAAAATTTTCCTTCTAGGAGCAGCACAATCGAATTTCTACTTTTTTAATCTCTCATTTTCCAGTTCAAAGAGCAGCTATGAGAAAGATAATACCTTATGTATGGTGTAATTTCCTCCAAAGTCCATTTCTTTCTTTCTTCATAAAGGGCCTCAAATCTGTGTAGAATTTAATAATGACAATTGATGAAAGACGGCATGCGATATACAGAAAATTATATACACAAACAAAATAAAAGTAAAATAACCATATAACAAAGATAGAATAGAAATCTCAAAGTAACCACAAAACCAATCACCAACATTTATTGAATATTTACTTAATAGGGCCAATTTAAACCATATTGAAAAAGTTAAAAGGCAATATTGAGTATGGTCAATGAGTGAAGAGTGGTAATGATTGCAAAACTCTGACCCTGTAGATGAAAGACAAATTACCTCACTCGACTAAAGTGTATGTGAGCAGAAACGCCAACTTAAAATTTGGCTCATAGGAATTTTAGACACCACTCTGAAAAATTTCAATGCCGAAAGAAGAATTTCCACAAACAAGAAAATTCAATTGGTATTTGGCATTGTGTTTATATATCCTATCAGACCTGCCATTTTAACAACACAAAAAATCAGGACCAAGGTCTCAAAAAATCAGGACACAGGAAAAAAAATCAGGACACTTGAAAATAAGGGACAAAACGTTACATTGATATTTTTTTATAACACTCACCTGAGGACACCAAACTGTATAGCACAAATAACAACGACCAATTATAATGCACACAGATGAAAAAGTAGTAAAAAACGAATTAAATCCAAAGAAAATGCACAATTAACAATTCAGCTCAGCACGAGGTAGAGTTGAGAACAATGAATCAGTGACTGTGACTGGTGATTGACGATTGAACGAATGGTGTGCACGAAATTGAAATAAACCACAACACAGGTATCGATGTCTTCTATGAAACAATAACACCTACGAATTCATTCCCGTCTGCCCATACTATAAAAAGAAATACTTATGACTGACATTATATCGATACCGTACAATGGGGTGGGGATATGTTATACACATCTGGTTCATACGGTCACCTCATCATTTGCTTACCGCTAAAAAAAAAAATTCTACCAATTTTTTTCCGCAAATTTATTTTTCTAACTAAAAAAATTCGGGTAAAAAGAAAAATCGGGATGCGAGAGAGAAAAATCAGGACATCGGGACAGCAGCAAATTTCGCATAAAAATCGGGACGGTCCCGATTAAATCAGTATAAACGGCAGGTCTGTCCTACCATTCTAAATTGATAGATGATTGGAACTATATAATAAGTAAACACAATACCAAATGCCATCCCATCCAAAGTCACTTTATTTCAAATGAAGTAAAGCTCCAAAACATAATGGTGGGGGTTGTAGTAGTGATAATGATACATTGGTAGTGGTTATATAGTAGTAGTGGCAGTGATGACGATGTGGTGGCGGTGGTTGTAGCAGTGGTAGTGATGATGATGTGATTATGGTGGTGGTTGTAGTTGTGGTAGTGATGATGATGTGATGATGGTGGTGGTTGTTGTAGTGGTGGTAGTGATGATGTGGTGGTGGTAGTGATGTTGGTTGCTGTTGTCGTGGGTAGTGATGATGTGGTGGTGGTGGTTGTTGTAGTAGTAGTGGTAGTAATGATGATGTGGTGGTGGTTGTAGTAGTTGTGGTATTGATGATGATAATGATGATGTTGATGATGATAATGTGGTGGTGGTTGTTGTAGTAGTGGTGGTAGTGATGATGTGGTGGTGGTGGTTGTAGTAGTAGTGCGGCTATGTGGTCTATTGGTATGACACTTGCTTTTGGACTGGGTTTGAGTCTCGCTCTGCGCATAGTTGAGTCCTTGGAAAAAGGCTCTTTACTCACATTATCTTACTGTACTCAGGTGTAAAATAAATACCTGGCCGTTAACAGAGTTTTCCATGTTGGAGAAAAAAAATGTAATATGGCCTAATAAATGTCATGTCTCGTTCTACATGTTACATGTTGCTGTTGGGCAGGGACCCCATGTACAGCGCTTTGTGCACGTTTAGTGGATATTGCGCTATATAAAAGCTCAATTTTTAAAGTAGTGGTAGTGATGATGTGGTGATGATGGTGGTTGTAGTAGTAGTGGTAGTGATGATGATGTGGTGATGGTTGTTGAAGTAGTAATGGCAGAGATGACGGGGGGACGTTGGATGTAGTAGTGGTAGTGATGATGTGGTAGTGGTGGTTGCTGTAGTCGTGTCAGTGATGATGATGTGGTTGTAGTAGATGTAGTAGTGTTGATGGTGTGGTGATGGTTGTTGTAGTAGTGGCAGTGATGATGATGTGGTGGTAGAGGTGTTGGGGGGAGGAGGGGGTATCCTTGGAGCAATATGACCTCACCGGAATTTGACAGAAGTTTGCATTAACCTGGAATTTTTTGCTCCGGACCAAATTCTATTCCGGCGAAACCGGAGTTTTGGCATCACTGTATGAGTGAGTAACTTGTTAACAACAGAGTCCCCAGTCATATTGTGATCAATACCCCAAAATCTTTTCAAGTCCTCTATCCGCAGACTGAACGGGTTTACCCATCGACAAAAAATGAGTGTCACACTAAAAAAATAAAGAATTGCAACTAGGTCTTTGGATTTCTCAGGTAATACTGATTGGTACATGAACCAACATCAAAGAAATCAATTGAAATAATGTTTCATACAAACTACAAAATTACTTTTAAATCCATTGCTAGCTTTAGTTGTTTACGTCAACAGTAATTATTCACTTGATCTCCTTAAATGATGCCATAAATGTCTTGAGTAAGCCTTATATTAATGTTTTAAATATTTGTCATCACATCAGAATTTGATTATGAACCATAGTCACTAACTCATGAAGGCCAAGCGTTATACTTTATAAACATTGAATGAGTCTATACATATAATCTAACACAACTATCAACTATTTGCAGTCCTTTACATTACATTACAATTACAATGATTTCATAGAGGCCTCTTACTCCTCAACTTGCTTAGAAATTTAGGAAATCAGATCCTCCTTTTCCTTTGCCAATTTTCTAAAGACATTTGCAGAGGTGAATAACTTCCAACTGCTCATTCACTTCAGTGACTTTTTCTGCTTTGTCAAATTTTTTTCACTTTCCCTTCATAAATAGGTGCATTTTCCAATAGCTCCAATTTTCTATTCTCTAGGACCACAATCTCCTCCGTGCCAATAGATGCATTGACGTGACACTTGGACATTCAATAATAGTTAAGATGGGTTATTTTATTAATTTTGGAAGGGTGATCATCGTGGCAAAGTCCCTTATCAACACGTATATCAGCCATACTGGTAGTAATAGCTATCCTATTGCAATTGTAACACTCCGATACCGATTGCATCACTTTGCATGTGTGTGATTGTGATGTTTATTGATAAACAAATGTGCATTTTCGCTTTTTATTTTAGAGACAGTTTTGGACGTTCCCGGTCTCCGAATCCCTCTTTCTCATTTTAACAAGTCTATTTACAATTGAGAAATAGTGGGGAACAAAACAGGGATTTGAAAAAGTCTTGTTATTGCCAAGCTCTCGTTATTTTCGATGCCATTAAACTTAAAACACCACTATATTATCTCTATATTCCTTGTCACCATTAAATCACTAATTAGGCAGTGAATTTAAAGATGTTCACAAAAGTTGATGCAAGGCAGTAAAGAGCATACTGTGCACACAGTTATAAGGTGATAAATCACAAAAACGGTCTTACCTTTCACCGACATTCTCTGGAAGATCTTCTACACTGTAAAACCAGATGACTTCAGGCTTCGAGTCTCTATCAATTAGTGCCATGCCCTAATTAGATAATTTAAGAAAAGATCTATTGTTTGTTTTAAGGAGGTGAATATCACTTACAACATTTCCGTACCAACATGCATAAATATTTTGGAAGTAGAGAGTTCAAAATTATTAAATTTTAAAAATGACTAAACAATGTTTGCAATGCATTATTGCACTACACTTCTTTCTCTCTCTAACTCTCTCGCTCTCCCTCTATCTCTTGGGCTGTAATCTCATTGTTGTATGAGAAAAAATTAAAGCAATGCAATTCATTGTCAATTAAAACCAATGTCAAATAAAGCCCGTAATTGTGAGAGACCTATATTCTTTTCAGTTTATGTTTTATGTTTATATGTTAATAAATACACATGAAGTATCAATGATTAAATAAAGAGGTAGGCCTTGTTAAAAGTTAGAAAGAAATGAAAATTATCATTTACCTCTAATTGGGATAAAGATGTTTTCATCTCTCCAGGGACACTTTCTTGCCACGTCTTCAAAAAGTCATTCAAATTAAACTGGAACAAAAATACACTTTATGATGACCACAGTTGTATTTGATAAAAGACATTCTATTCATAATAAATCATTAAAAACTTTTATGAAAACGAATAAAAACTGAGATCTACTTTATTTTACCATCAAACTTCCATTATAAAAACTGGTGATGAAAAAGAAAACTAGTATCAATAAAATATGTATTGAGAAATAAGAATGTATTGATGTGTTCAGAAATTAAATGATATTCATAATTCAGCCACTAAGGAGAGGATATGATTTGATCGATATTCAGATTTGAAGCTGATAAGACACCAAAATCAACTATAAAAATACTATATTTCATGTCTTGTCTCTATCTTACCTACCTTTCCAGATACTCGAAGACACAACTCTGCAAAATGTCTACACACTTTGTCTTCATTCAGATGATATTCTAGTGAAAAACAACAGGTTGAATTGTCAAACAATTTCAAGAAATATATTAATTTTGGGAGTGCCATCAAAACATTTTTAAGAATCATAGGATTTAAAAAATATATATATATTTAACATAACATCATATGGTATAGGGCAAAATAGGATAAAATCTCTTGAATGCCCTTAATATTAATAGTAATGCCATAAATCTATGATTAAAGAGTACAATAATGATACACGTGGTAAAGATAGCATTTCAACTTAAATGTACTCATGTAATTGTGGTGTACAAACATATATCTTTAACCGTGACATGCAAAGCACACACACACACACACACTCATAAAGAAGATAACCATAATAATATAACAATGCATAATATATACATACAAGACGAAAGCCCTGTCAACAGTAGTACAAAAAAGTATTATTCATCATATAAAATCTCCCATCATATAATTTCCTGTCTACTAACACCTTGAAATAATCTATAGATTTTGCATTCTTTGTTTCAAATTTCAAATTGTTCCATTTTGGGACAATACGAATACTGAACCAGTTTTGTCTTATGTTTGTTTTGCATCTAGAGACAAAAATATTAAACTTGTCCCATCTAGTAAAAGTAAGATTAGAATATGAAAAAAAAATCAGAAAAGTCTATCCTATCCAGACCATGTACCAATCTATAAACCTGAATTAAATCCCCACAAATTCTTCTATATTTCAAACTTGGTAAGTCAAGAAATTCTAACCTTTCCTTATAAGATAAATACTGTATTGCATAAATCTTTTTGGTAGCTCTCCTCTGTACACTTTCAATACTAATAGATTGTCTTTTATATAATGGGCTCCAGATGCAATTTCCGTATTCTAGAATTGGTCGAACGAGCGATTTATACAAATATAAAAATATGGTTTTATCAATACTTATAAAGGTTCTATATATTATTCAAATCATTCTGTTTGCACGGCTCACACAATTACACAATTATTTCACTTTCTGGTTGTGAGGAAAACAAAAACAGAACAAAAATGAAATTTTCAAAAATGTAAGCAAAAAAAAAAACAAAAAAAAAAAAATACACAAAAGCTTCCAATTAACACAATTAAGGACACAAATCATGAATCATGGAAAAATCAAACTTGAGCAGCTCCTGGTGGGAGAAAAATCAAACTTGAGCAGCTCCTGGTGGGAGTTGTTGGAGTTTGCTCGACCTCCAGATTGTATGTACTTCTGAAAATTTTTTCAAATCCTAAAAATCTTAAAATCATTTTTTAAAAAAACACAAAAATACTTGAGGATTTATATAACGAAATATACACTAAACTTGCTTAACGCGCTTTACAAATAGTCCCTGGCCAACAGCAATGCTTAATATGTAGGATGAGACATAAAGCTAGTTAGGGGATGTTACAATTTTTTTCTGACATAGACAACACTGTTAACAGCCAGGTGTTCATTTTCCACCTGAGTACGATGAGAGAAAGAGATCACCTAAATGTGTCATCCTGACACAAGCACAGGTCACAACTAAGGGGAGGAACACACTCAAATGTTTACAAATCATATATATATATATCGAGGGGTGCCTGCGCAAAAGCCGTAACGATGGTTTCGTTGATTTTTCAGGAGAGCAAATCAAAACTTTGCGGATGGAATTTAAATAGTTAACCAAAGACTATCGTGATTATTTTTATACCAATACAACCGTGATTATATAGTCTGCTTGATTGTCAGGACCCCGGTCACTTTTAGATTGTCATTTTTAATAAAATGACGCATTTTACGTAGCTATTTTCATTACGGCTTTTGTGCAGGGACATTTTTTTAAAAATGTTACAGTATCGCTCTGCCCCTTTACCATATATCATGTTACTTGCATAGTGCATGCCACTTATCCCGTTCTCAGGTGGAGGTTTGGCAGCCCAAAAGCCGTAACCGGGAATAAGACAGAGCTGTCAAGAGAAATTACCCTGAACACATTCTGCTCAAAAGCTGTAACGAGTGATACGGTGCAATATAAACCACAACTAAGCGTAATTCTGGCCTGCCATAACACAGTAACTTGCGATACGGTGTTTGGGCAGGAGTGAATGACTGATGTACATTGTTTAAAGAGTACGAAATGACACCGTAACACTGAGAAAATAAAGAAAATAACAGAGCTCTAAACACATTTTTGACTTTAAAAATTATAACAAACATTCATTCGTATGCAAATAATCGTAATTCGTCCATAGAGGGACTCAACAACTCCTCACCCCCCCCCCCTCTCTCTCTCTCTCTCTCTCTCTCTCTCTCTCTCTCCTCTCTCCTCTCTCTCTCTCTCTCTCTCTCTCTCTCTCTCTCTCTCTCTCTCTCTCTCTCTCCATTTGTCTCCTCTCTCACTAACTCTTTCTCTCTCTCTTTATCTTTCTCCTCTCCAACCTCTCTATTTTTCTTTAACTCTCTCTTTCATTCTCTCTCTCTCTCTCTCTCTCTCTCTTTCTTTCTCCTTATTCACTAACTCTCTCTTTATCATCTCTCACTCCCTCTCTCTGTCTCCTCTCTCACTAACACACACACTCACTCTCTTTCTTCTCTCTCTCTCTCTCTCTTTCTCCTCTTCCACAAACAATCTCTCTTTCTCTCTATCTCTCTTTCTCCTCTCTCAAAATCTCTCTCTCTCTCCTCTCATTGACTCTCTCTTTCTCTTCTCTCATTAACTCCCTCTCTCTCTCTTTCTTTCTTCTCTCTCTCTCTCTCTTTTTCTTGCTTTCTTCTCTCTCACAAACTCTCTTTCTCTCTCTCTCTCTCTCTTTCTCCTCTTCCACAAACAATCTCTCTTTCTCTCTATCTCTCTTTCTCCTCTCTCAAAATCTCTCTCTCTCTCACTCTCTCTCTCCTCTCATTGACTCTCTCTCTCTCTTCTCTCATTGACTCTCTCTCTCTCTTCTCTCATTGACTCCCTCTCTCTCTCTTTCTTTCTTCTCTCTCACTGACTCTCTCTCTCTCTCTTTTTCTTGCTTTCTTCTCTCTCACAAACTCTCTTTCTCTCTCTCTCTCTCTCTCTCTCTCTCTCTCTCTCTCTCTCTCTCTCTCTCTCTCCTTATCACAAACTCTCTCTCTCTTTCTTTCTTTCTCCTCTCTCACTAACTCCCTCTCTCTGTCTCCTCCCCCACTCTCTCTCTCTCTTTCTCGTCTCGTCTCTCTCTCTCTCTCTCTCTCTCTCTCTCTCTCTCTCTAAAAAATGGCAAAACTGCTGGCATTGATGAGTTATACCCCGACATGATTACTAACTTTGGACCAGAAACAATAAACTGGCTGGCAAATACTATGACAGACATCATGGACAAGGGCCATAGCCCTACTATATTACTCTTTAAGTACGCCATGACAAGGGCACATGCCCACAAATTTGGAAACATGCCAAAGTAATAGCCATATTAAATCCAGACAAACCAGTGACTGAACCATCCAGATACAGACCAGTATCTTTCCTTTGTTGCTTATACACGCTCCTGGAAAGAATTGTACTAGAGTGAATCAACCCATTTGTAAGTCCCTGCGTACTGCCATAACAAGCAGGTTTTAGACTACAAAGAATCAGACGTGAACAGGTCCTTGCACTGACCTCATACATTGAAGCAGGCTTTGAGAGAAAAAAACCCAGAAAACTGGATCAGTCCTAATAGACTTAATTGTAGCTCACGAATCTGTTTGGATAGGCGGACGATGTTAAAACTTTCAAAAATAATTCCCTGTTGAAAGACGGTTAAACTGCTGTCTACCATGACTGGACAAGACAATTTCATGTCATAATAGTAGGAAACAAAAGCAAAATACCAAAAATTAAAAACATGGTACCACAAGGTTCAGTTTTAACACCAACTTTCTTCAATATTTATATCTCTGACATGCCAAACTTCCAAGCACTCAAACTTGAATGCCTTGACGACTGGGCCTTAGCCTATCGATCGAAAAACTCTAAAGAGATTGAAGAAGTTTTACTCAGACATCTCCCGCCTGAAACAATACTTGGATAGGTGGTAAATAAAAATGAACATCACCAAATCAGTATCCACAATCTTCCACTTGAAGAATCGAGAAGCAACAAAAAAATTGAAAATCATAGTTGGTAACTCAATACTACCTTCAAACCCCAATCCTAAATACCTCACATTTGACAGACAGCTAATTACCGAAAACATTGAGGGAACTGCAAAGTGAATTGCAAGAAGAAACAGCCTGCTGAGAAAACTCACAAGTACCACCTGGGGAGCCTCACCACAGGTACTGAGAATGTCTGTTTGGCACTGTGCTACTATATGTGAGAATGCTTTTTGGATGAGGAGCCCACATGTAAGTCGCATTGACATCCGATGAAGAGAATCAATGAGAATAATAACAGGATGTCTCAAGTCAACTCCAACTCAGTGGCTCCCAACACTGAGAGGCATTGCATCGCCAAGTCTGAAACAAGACACTAATCAAAGGATACATGCAAGAATGGATGAAGCCACGGATAACACTCCTATAAAAATAATCATAAAGGGAGCACCTTCAACAAGGCTCAAATCGAGAAGACCTTTCCACCTAACAAAAATGGTAGACTTCAGTGTGAAAGAGAACTGGAGATAAATTTGGAACAGGGAAACACCAAAAGGAGGAAACATCATAAAAGATCCCACCAAAAGAATGCCTGCATTCCAAAATGCCAGGAAATACTGGGTTTCCTCAAATCGCCTTAACAGGACATGGCAAAACTGCATCAAATATGTGCAGATTGAAACGTGGGAACAGTGATGCCTGTGAAAGTGTCGGGCAGCTCCAGAGACCAGCAATCACAGCGTCCTCCACTGTCCAGTAACGAGAACTGTAGGTGGGTATGAAAAATTTCTTAGGGCGGAGGAAGACTTCCCAAGCTGGGTTGATGAAATGAATTTGGAGTTGCAGCCATACGCTACCACTACTCCTCCTATCTCTCTCTCTCTCTCTCTCTCTCTCTCACTAACTCTCTATCTCTCACTCTCACGGTCTCCTCTCTCTCTCTTTTTCTCCTCTCTAACTCTCCCTCTCTTTCTCTCTGCCTCCTCTTTCACTCTCTCTCTCTCTAACTGCCAGTCTCTCTTTCTCTATCACACACACACACAAAAACTTTCTCTTTCTCTCTGTGTGCCTGTCTGTTTGTCTGCATATCTCTCTCTCTCTCTCTCTCTCACTCTCTCTGTCTGTCTCTCTCTCTCTCTCTCTCTCTCTCTCTCTCTCTCTCTCTCTCTCTCTCTCTCTCTCTCTCTCCCTACGATGAGATCTATGCATACGAGGTGAAAATTACATTTCAAAACAATGATCAGGATTGCTTTCCTTAATCATCAAAACGCAGATTCTATCAAGTAATAGTTGGACTTATCAAGTTCATTGATGGCCAAAGGAAAAAAAAAAAACCGTCTCATAATCAAGAGCTTGACCCATCCCTTACGTTGTGATGTCTTATCCTGTAATTGATACTGGCAGGTAGGGAATTTCAAGATTTGGATTAAGTTACTTTCACCATCAATCTTGAACGTTAAAAGTCGAATTTTACAAGATTGTAACACAATATTGCATCAAAGTCTTTGTAGAATCTCATACAATGTCACATTACGGTCTTTCAGTTGATCTAACTCTCATTTCCAACCCCATATTTTTCACTGCTCTAAGACCGTAAATTCAGTCAAGGCCATTGAGCTCGCCATTGTAACAACGGTGGCATAATTCTATGCCTGCCCAAACGCCTTATTGCTAGATACGGTTTTTGGGCAGACAACTTTACCTTTGCATTTCCACCTTTTCGTCAGGCGGTAAAACGGTAGTTACTGTTAAGGCTTTTGGGCAGTGGCTGATAGGCACTGTTTAAAGAATCTTATAGCTTCAAGCTACGGCTTTTGGGCAGTCACATTATTTGTCTAAAAACGTTACGGTGTTCGGGTTTTAATTAATAAAAATTAATTAATGAATATTTTTGCATATATTTTTTTGTAGAAATAAACCTTACTCCAAACCAAGTTGATTTATGTAAAAAAAGGAAAAATTGAAATTTTTGACGTTACGGCCTTTGCGCAGGCACCCCTCGATATATATATATATATATATATAATATATATATATATATATATATATATATATATATATATATATATAATAACTAATGAAAATGATAGAGGGCATAATAGAGAGATATTCTACGAGACAAAAATATTATCTCCCAAAACTCTAACAACACATTTGACCATTACCCCTGGAAAACAGATATAGGGGAATTGAAGACACATAAGTGCCTCCCGGTACATTATGGGAGGTCAGGAACCCCATCCAGAAAGGAAAGGAGTGAGGAGATAACAAATAAAAAATCAAGAGGTAAAAGCGACAGGGCAACATACTGATATTTTCCAGATCCATTTTATCCTCCCCTGACTGACTGTCTGTAAAACACTTCAAAACATGCAAAATGATTTTTCTGTGGGTTGAAATAATATAAAATGAAATGAAATTGACATCAATATGTAAACACACTTTATTGCCGTATATCATTGCATGAATAATCTGCATTATTTTGGCTAAAACTTTTATTAGACAAAATGACTAGATTTTTCATACAGATTGAAAAATATGTAAAGTAGGCAAAACAGTTTAATTTCTTCAAATATTTTCATACAAAGAATACGAGATAGACCAATGAAAATTAAAAGTAATTATTTGGGTTAATTTTTTATTATCTGTCTCAAGCCAAATTTTCATGCAAAATATTTATGGATTGAAAATGTGTAAAATTAAACAGGCAGCAAATATTGATAGGCAAGACTAGCAACTTTATGCCGAGTATCCAATAAGACCTTAGCATTACAGTGTAAAACCAAACACATGAAAAAAATTATCAACCTACTCAGGGAATAAATCTCTCAATACATCAAGACACTCCTTTTCATCAATTCCCTCTGATAGCCAATCCCTCTCCTCACATAGTTGAATTATATGATGAACAACAGTCGTTAAATACTCAAAGTCTAACAATCTCCAGAATCCTGACAACAAATTTAAAACAATTCTTTTCAGGTAATTAAAAAAACAAAAAAACAACAACAAAAAAAACAAACAAACAACCAATACAATAAAACCCCACATTTCATATTTGTCATAAATGTGCGATATGTTAATAATAATAATGATAATAATAATAATAATAATAATAATAATAATAATAATAATAATAATAATAATAATAATAATAATAATAATAATAATAGTAATAATAATAATAATAATAATAATAATAATAATAATAATAATAATAATAATAATAATAATAATAATAATAATAATAATAATAAAAGTTCTAAGATTGGGACTCCTTGATACATTTCACTATTTTTCAGTAATGGATCTGTGACAGAGAATCAGCGATGCACCAAAAACATTGATTTGTTATGTAAGAACAGTGGACTGTTGTTATTGTTTTTTGGGGGAGGGAGGGAGGTTCAGGGGATTTATGGTGCTTGCAACGCTTTTTGGTCATTTCTGTACCAATAAAAAAAAAAAAAAAGGGGGGGGGGGGGATGGGACAATCAAAGATTATAGATCGGCAGTTAAAGGAATCAACAAATAGGGGAATCAACAAAGGGGAAAGTTTCAAATAAGGATAGAAGTAGATTCCAAGAGCAATCTGCTTAGTTTTTGATTACCTAAAGTTCCACACTAGCACAAGCATAGGATCCCTATAAAGGAGTTACACTCTAATCCTTACAAAATATCAATATATTTCCAAAACTAAAAACATTTACTACATTACAGAGTATCATCTCCTGGAAAAGGAATAATGCTTACATTTGACTGTTTCCCTTTAGACTAAGGATCCATCCATGCTAGGACAAAACCAAGTAATCTCACCCTAGGACAAAGGTAATAAGCAATGTGGAACAGAAAAACAAACATTGGGGACAGAAGACATAGTAAGAGTTACTTCTCAAGCCCATCATCAGAGGTCAAAAGACCAATAGCTGCTCAATTATTTATTTTATAATCCGACATCTAAACTTACCTTCAAATTCAAAAGCATCCATGTGAGATAATTTTTCTTTAATTTGGAGGTCACTGGCTTGAATACGTTCACACAAATCAATCCATGTGTACTGAAAGTAAGTTTAAACAGAAGTTTTATAGATTGCCATATTAATTACAGAGAAGTTGTGACGTACACATTCCTCTCTACCAGTTCAACACTCCTTGGAAGTGTGTCCTTCGGAGGATTAACAATAAATAGGTTACATATTGAATCATAAGGTGGTATAACTAGTTAAGTAAAAGGGTGTATAATAGGAAGATTATTTATTACAGGGTGTAAAAGAGCGAGAATGAATGGTCTTCATTGACGACCAGTATTTATTTATGCTAGAAAATAAGATACAATCACCCTGAAGCCAGAAGAACAGTTCCACAAAGGGGGGGAGGAGGAACTGGTTTCACACTTCCTATGAGATAGGAACCAGTATTTTGACGTCACACTATAGTTGCCTATTAGCATTGCTGGAACTTCAAAGGCAAAAATTACTATCTAAACTGTCACAAAAAAAATAAGATAAATAAATTAAAACACATATACAGATTCCTTTTATACAATCAATCATAATAGCCACAAAATCACACAATTAGAAGATAACTGGAAGTACGATCTTTACATCTTTAATGAGGAAAACATCTAGCGATGAATGAAGTTCTCAGAAATGACAGGAAGTTGCAAGGACAACAGATCTAAAATAAAAACAAAAATAAAAGCAAAACAAACAAAACAACCAAAAACCAAAAATTAAACAAAGCAAAGCCACAGCATGCCCAGGAGCTTGAAAATGTTACGAGTGTAAAATTCTTACTCACCTTCTTACCGGCATTTTCTTCATCCTCCTCCCACTCTTTACCCTTATAAGGTTTTTCTTTGAGCATTGTGTGCAGTTTCTTCAATTTTGGTTTCATTGGTCTCAATTCAAAATAATTGTGAAGAACTGAGCAAACCTAATTACAATTTTTTTAAAAGAAGAAAAGAAATAAAAATGAACATTTAAGATGGATAAGATTTTAAAAGTCAAACAAAAGAATTAATAAAATAATATATGAATGAATAAAACAATTTTTGAAACAAAATAAAATAAATTTAACCTTCAAGCAAATGAAGGACTTTAAAACAAACAAAAAAAAAGAAAAAAAAGGGGGGTAGGTGGGAAATATACCTGTTTTTTCACAATGTTTTGTTCTCCATCAGTATTGATATCACAGCCAAATGACATGTCAGGTAACAAAAGTAGGGAATTAGATGTTTCTGCCTCCTTTAAATCATATGTGCAACCCTCCGTCACAAGAACAGCACTTTCGCTTACATCTCCTCGAATTTCAACTCTGAAAGATTAAAATCCAATACATAGAAATTGTTTTCTAAATACCTATGTTATGAAACAAAATAACATTAATATTTAAATGTGATATGCATTATTATTGAAATGATTTGAATAAAATCAAATCAGATTTAAGCTCCTGTATACCTACAAAACATGGTTAATCTCTATGTGCCGGAGAGAGAACTTAGATCCAGTGGTCAAGATCTCTTCCAGGTTCCTCGCTGTAGATCATCTTTTCGTGAGAGATCTTTTAGCCAGTCGGCACCCGTCTTATGGAACCAACTGCCTTCATCCCTCAAAAAATGTCCGACATTTGAAAACTTTAAAAAGAAACTTAAAACACATCTCTTTAGAAAATCATTTGATGTTTAACACTTATATTAGGCCTACATGTTATAGATATCCTAAATTTTCATCTTGTGCGTGGTAATTATATTACAAATTGATTAATGCTATTCCAATATGATAGATTTTATGCTTAAATTATCAATTTATTGTTGTGTTTTATTTGCATTGTAAAGCGCCTCTGAGCACATTGTGGATCTAGGCGCTATTGTGGCGACCAGTTCTGTCGGTGCTTCGCACGAACATTTGTCTTACATTTTAAGCACTACGACGCACTTCTATTGTATTCCATGTTTACTTCCGTCTTTTTAGTCTTGTACGGTTCGTCCTCTGATCCATACAATCAATCCAAGTTCTATCCACTATTAAACGTTAGCAATAATCTATACACGGATTTTGTTATTACTTTATTGTATCATTACTGACTATTTCTACATTGGTGACCCCGACGCGAATACGTAAAATGGCTCAACCAGATCTCTCACAACAAGTCGCGAATTTGACAGGCCAACTACAGGCTCTTGCTGCTTCCACCAACTTCCGTGAACAACAAATCAACTCTGTCTCCATCAAGCTCCCGGAATTCTGGACTAAATCACCTGAGGTTTGGTTCGCAAGAGTGGAGGCACAGTTCAACACCAAGAAAATTACTCAGGATCAGACAAGGTACGACTATGTTGTCAGTTCTCTTGACATAAATACTGCAGAAGAAATTCAGTCACTGCTAGTAAACCCACCACATCTTGATAAATATGGCAGCTTAAAAAAAAGCCTTGATCAAGACCTTCGGCAAATCCCAGACCCAGAAAGACACAGAACTCCTTAATCTTAATGGTCTTGGTGACAAACGCCCAACTGCTCTACTGCGCAAGATAAATGCACTGAATGATGACCCTGTCACTCTGAAACGTGCATTATTTCTCATGAACCTTCCCCCGGACATTCGAGGCATTTTAGCCGGGCACAATCTTACAGACACAGAAGAATTGGCTGAGGCAGCTGACAGGATCTGGGAGACACGCATGTCCGGTGTGCAACATATTTCCTCATCACCATTCCTGACTTACCCTCAGCAGATGTAACAACCATACGACCACAGTCAGAGGAGACTGTTGCTGCAATTAAGACAGTCCACCAACGTGGACAGCCTCTTCAACATAGCATGCCCAACTCTATTTGCTATTATCATCAACGATTTGGACCAGACGCCCGTCGCTGCCAAGATGGTTGTAAATTTTCCAGTTTACTCAAACTCAAAGGAAACAAACAAAACTTGCCTTCTTCGGGAAACGCTTCGGCTGGTCGATGAACGTGGAATCGGTCCAAATTCAAACACGTTTTCCATTTATGATAGACGTTTGGGACAATCTTTCTTGATCGATACTGGTGCTGATGTTTCTGTATACCCCGCCTCAACTCAAGACCGCAGAACATTAACACCTTCTATTACACTCTCTGCTGCAAACGGAACATCAATCAAAACCTGGGGTAAACGCACCATCACTTTAGAAATAAAATCTAATCAAGTCCTCAATCACGAATTTTACCTGGCAGATGTGACACGTCCCATCCTGGGTGCGGATTTCTTTGTTTCTAACGCCCTGATAATTGATCTAAAAGGAAAACGACTCTTGTCTATGGACAACATTTCTGTTCCACTTAAATATACTAATTCACCCATAAGCCTTGCCGGCCTCTCAGTGCACCCAAGTACTGCATACTCTGACCTCCTTCAACAGTTTCCAGACCTTGTCATTCCCCAGTTTAACTCATCTCGCAACAAACACGGCGTGGAGCATCACATAATCACCAATGGGCCGCCCATCCACGCTTGAGCGCGCCGTCTCAATCCAGAAAAACTGACTGCAGCAAAGGCTGAATTCTTCAAGATGGAGCAGATGGGAATCATCAGTCGCTCTAAATCAGCATGGGCATCCCCTCTACATGTAGTTTCCAAATCGGATGGCCAACTGAGGCCTTGCGGTGACTACAGACACCTCAATGTTGTGACCAAAGATGATCGGTATCCTCTACCTCATATTCACGACTTCAATAGCCGCCTTTCTGGATGCAACACCTTTTCCAAGATCGACCTGATTAGGGGCTATCATCAAATTCCCATGGCAGAGACGTCAATTCCAAAAACAGCAATCATTACGCCATTTGGGTTGTGGGAATTCGTGCGGATGCCATTTGGCTTGAAGAACGCTGCCCAAGCATTTCAAAGACTCATGGATGGCATTTTGAGAGACATACCTTTCGCTTTCGTCTATGTTGACGACATTTTGGTTGCCAGTCATTCACATAAAGAACATATTGAACACTTACGGGAACTTTTTCAACTCCTCTCTACAAACGGACTTGTGATCAACAAGGCGAAATGCGTTTTCGGTGTTAGCGAGTTGGATTTTCTTGGCCACCGTGTGACTGCTGAAGGGATTCTTCCACTACCGGCCAGGGTGGCCTCTCTACGTGACAGTGCCCCTCCCACTGACCGTGCTGGCCTTCAGCGATTCCTTGGCTTGCTAAACTATTACCACAGATTTATCCCACACGTGGCAGACTTCCTTGCCCCACTACATTCTCAGGCAAGTGGCAAAGGACAATCTATCGTGTGGTCTGATGACTGCAATACGGCGTTTGAAAAGGCCAAGGAGGCTTTGAAACACGCTGTTCTCCTTCACCATCCCCTACCAAATGCCCCAACAAGTCTTACAGTTGACGCTTCCAACTCAGCTGTCACTGCACAACTTGAACAAAAGCAAGGTCATAACTGGGTCCCGCTTGCCTTCTTTTCTAGGAAGCTCTCAGCCACAGAAAAAAAATACAGTGCGTTTGACCGCGAACTGCTCGCCGCTTACAGCGCTGTCAAACACTTCAGGCATTTCCTGGAAGGTAGGGCATTTACATTATTCACAGACCACAAACCACTTGTCTCCGCTCTCATCAGTCAAACTGACCGCTCGCATCGACAAACAAGACACTTGTCTTATATCGCCGAATTCACCACTGATATTCAGCATATCACAGGTCAATTTAACGTGGTAGCTGATGCCTTCTCGCGTTTTAATATTATGACGCCCACAGACTCAGGCATCTGTTCCATTACTGATTTCACTAAACTTGCATATGACCAGGTTCACTCACAGGAAATGGAATCTTATCGCAAATCTACCACAGGTCTTACACTTGAGAACATTCCATTTGGTTCATCCACAGTCTTATGTGACACTTCAACAGGCGCAACACGCCCCATTCTTCCAACGTCATGGACTCGACAAATTTTTGACCAGATTCACGGTCTCTCCCACGCCGGCGCACAGCCCACACAACGCGCCATCAGTCAACGTTTCGTTTGGCATGGGATGAAAAGAGACATACGTAAATGGTGTAAAGAGTGTCATCATTGTCAATCTTCCAAAGTGCATAGGCACACCCGAGCACCACTTGTCGACCGGCCACTACCAACAAATCGATTTAGTAGCCTCCATGTTGATCTCGTTGGACCACTACCCATCAGCCAAGGTATGACTTACTTGTTTACAGTCATCGATCGCTTCACGAGGTGGCCAGAGGCAATTCCTCTTCCAGATGCTCATGCTTCTACCTGTGCTCAAGCTTTGATACACCATTGGATTTCCCGATTTGGTGTTCCTGAAAACATTACTTCCGACCGTGGTGCACAATTCACATCGGCACTTTGGACAGAGTGCAACAGGTGTTTGGGCATCAACGTCAACCGAACAACTGCATATCACCCTCAAGCAAATGGGATGATTGAACGATTCCATCGCCAACTGAAGGCAGCACTGAAAGCCCGGACCACAGGCACTAACTGGTATTCGGAGATACCCATTGTGTTGCTGGGGATTCGTACATCCTGGCGAGAGGACTCTGGCTGTTCCCCCGCTGATTTAGTCTACGGTTCAACCCTTCGTCTTCCAGGAGAGTTTTTGTCGTCGACTGGTCCTGAAACATCTACACCAAAGTCAGAATTCGTTCAGCAGCTACAAAACACAATACGTTCCATGAAACCACCACCCCCCAAGTTTCACGGCCAACAGTCCACATATGTGCCATCCAACCTGGCATCTACTGGTTACGTTTATGTGAGAATTGATTCGCACAGACATCCGCTCCAGCGTCCATACGACGGCCCTTATCGGATTATTGACAAAAGGGACAAATATTTCATTTTGGACATGAAAGGTCGCTCTGAAAAGATTTCCATCGATCGACTAAAAACTGCACACCTCTCACACTCAGACACTAACATCAGCCACACAACAGCCAACCCAAAACCATTGACATTACCTCATTCAGATGACACGCAACTGAAACGCGTGAATTCGACCCCTGTCACGGGACGCCTGGCGACAACAACTCGATCAGGTCGAGAATCTCGGCTACCACCAAGATTCCGCTGAACAACTGTTGCGCCCCGCTGGGGGAGGGGTAGTGTTGCGACCAGTTCTGTCGGTGCTTCGCACGAACATTTGTCTTACATTTTAAGCACTACGACGCACTTCTATTGTATTCAATGTTTACTTCCGTTTTTTTAGTCTTGTACGGTTCGTCCTCTGATCCATACAATCAATCCAAGTTCTATCCACTATTAAACGTTAGCAATAATCTATACACGGATTTTGTTATTACTTTATTGTATCATTACTGACTATTTCTACACTATATAAATTCATTCATTCATTCATTCATTCAAGTAAAAAAACAGACATAAATGAATTGCTTTAGAAAATCATTAAGGCTTTAAGGGGAGGATTGGGTCTAATTATTATGAAAAATTTTTAAAAATTGATTTTGAGAGTTTGGTGGAAAATAATATTTTATTATCTTAGAAATAATGTTATCGAAGTGCAACTCCTCAAAATATATTATAAAGGCATAAAAAAAACATGGTCGAAAAGGGTATAGGTAGTCAGGAAAGTGTGAAAAGAGTAAAGTTAATTTGCTATTTTCTCAATAAGTGATTTTTCTTGGGATATGGAATACTGTGTCAAATATTTCTCAGAATCTATGCCATGAAATTGTCTTAAAATGTGCACATTTATCACAGAGGTAATGTATTATGTCACCATAGATGATAATGATAAGATGGAAGAATATGAAGATTATTCCTTCATTAGTTTTTTGCCACAAGATTGTTATACTTTTTGATCCAGACCCCAAAATTAGGATGCGAAACAGGTATCAACAAATATAATGTATTGTTTTCACCAAAAATTGTGTTTTTTATCCTATACTAACAATAGAAAATGATTAAAACTGCCCAATATAAGTAATTAATTTTTTAAAAGAAAAGACCCAAACTGTCCCTTAAGATATCATCAAGCAGTTTCAAATACCATATACTGAAAGAAGAAATACTGTTCCCAAAAACATGCATCAATTAAAACTCACTTTCCTCCAGCAAGCAAAGTTTCCATTACTGGCTTGTCCAGCTCTACTAATTTTACATCTTCATTATCAAGGTTTTGTGAAAATGACAAACACTGGATATCTGGCTTGAAATCGGTTTGTTCCAATTTAGCAAATTCAAAAATTGCATTAATATCTGAAAGAGACCTAAAATATGGACAGAAAAAAATAATTTCCGAAATAAACACAACCACAATAATAAATTAATAGCATTTATAAAGCTCAAGATAGGCACTAACATTGAAATTACAGGAAACAATAATTTTTTTTTAAATGTCATTTGTCATTAATGAGAATTACAAAAAAAAAAAGGCCAGGTAAAACAAAATAAGAGGAATTTATTATGATTTATGAAGTGTACGTTGTGATGATTTGTCTGATTTTTCCCTTAATTCTAAGAAACAGGGGGGGGGGGGGGGGTCCCCGACGATAGCGCAGTTTGTAGAGCACTCGCTTCACACACAAAGGGACCAAGATCAATCCCGGGTGCAGCTGTGATTGGGTAGCTGGGTCTGTTAGATCTGGCAGAAAGAACTTTGCAATAGACTAGCATCCTATCCAAAGGATAGCAAGAAATTGCTATTGTCCGTTTCACGCTATCGAAACTGGGATAAACTCCGGCTCCATGGGCCTAATGGCTATGGACTACTTTTAAGACAAAGGTTCATTTAAAGGGCTGATTGACCTGAGATTCAATTACATAGCAAGTTTTTAAAAAAACAACAAATCTACAAGTCATAAACACTGCACCAAAAAACCCCACAACTTTGCCCTTTTGAGGATGATTTGCCAACCACTGACTAAAAATTCTGTCTTTGTTTTTTAAAAAATCCCAAACCAAGCATTCAATTTCTTTTTGAGCAGACATGTATGAAGCAGCGATTTATGATCAGGCATCAAAGTGGTATATATAGTAATTGTAGTTGACCTCTCTGGGGAAAATGCTGATGTTCGGATCAAATTCATGCATCCTGCACAGTCACAACATCTATATTAGCCACAAAATAATGATCAATGATGGGTTCCTATGGCCCATATCATGTGTGACATTGATGCACCAACTATACCAAGGAAAAAGTGGGAGACAATATAGAATGTCAAAGCAAAATTGTTAGAAGGTCATGAGACCATTTGATGAATTCAAGACTAAGTACCTTCAATAAACCATAAATCTGGGAAGGAGCTGAATATTTTTTTTCATTCACTCCACCATGATATATATAGAGAGTGTATATTCCACATTAAATGTATTATTTCGCATTTTTTTCAAAAATAAATAAATGGAAATCGTTGAATTCATTAGCTTGTGACAGTTTTTACTTTAAGCTTTGTTTGTTAGCTGTGTAGTGTAATTAATACGAGTCGATATTGGTGGTCAAAATATTGAATTTTGCCCCTTTGTAACATAAGAATTGAGACACTTGGCTCCTTTGCAGGTGATATTTACAAAGAAGCACCTCAAACTACAAGGAAAGCTTTCATTTGCTTATAGACAGTGTATCTACACAATATATCAAACTTTGAAAAAAATCCCGGCCGACATCTTTGACCATTTTGAGCCTCGAAGTTGGAAAAAATTTGTGATTTTGGTGAGTGTCACGTTACGCTACGACTTACCGTTCGGACAATTATAATACCAGATCCATACTTTCGCCATATTATGTTGGACTATATGTTATGTATTTATTGAGATACATAGCATCAATGACCAAACATGAACCATTAAAATCATGAAAAAAATGTATTGAAAAAATTCATTTTTTTGTCAAATTGCATGTAGAGCCATTTTCAAAGGCAGCTATCTCTAAAAGTTGGAAGAAAATTTTTCATTTCATTGCCAATAATTGTAATCTGCGCTTAAAATCGTACAGGGTTACCAATGAGAAATATAATTTAACTAATAAAAACATATTTAAGAGTTAGAGCCCCTCAGAAATGGACCTGCGAGCAAATTTGATTTAGATAAGTTTTGAGACCAAATTTCAAAAAATTGTAAAATATTCAAATATCGATATTCTGAACTGAAAATTAGTTTTTTTTTCTTCATGTTTCATAAGTATCTTGAATAGAGCCAAGTTTGAGAAAAATCAGAAGAGGTGTGGTTCCCACCCTTGGTCCACTTGACTAAAACAAAGTCGGAAAAATATATTTATTGTTTTCTATGTTGATGTATAGATAAAATGACCTGTAAGGTTTTTATGTCACACGTTAATCTGTTTCCCTATTTCATTTTATTGTTTGATTCTGGAATCTATCCCATTTTCACTATACATGATTCTTGAAACAGTAAAATATCAAATGAGGATTTGAGATTGAAGTGTTATTCTTAACGTTTGATAGTTAGAATAATATCTTTGATTAAAGAATTTGCATTTATTTCAATTTCGATTCAAAACTCTGTCTACCGCTAGTTAAATTTTACGCAGTGGCTATTTTTACAGTCCCGTAAAGATGGTTCTCGGGGCTATTTTTACAGTCCCGTAAAGATGGTTCTCGGGGCTATTTTTACAGTCCCGTAAAGATGGTTCTCGGGGCTATTTTTACAGTCCCGTAAAGACGGTTCTGGTGGCTATTTTTACGGCGTTGCGGTAATAGATTTATAAATAGTAACAGATTGGCTGAGTAGACGCCATTAGCTCTAAATCTAAAACTCTCACTCACTGCGTTCAGGTGCGGTTAGTTAGCAGCCTCTCTCTCCTCTCTCTCTCTCTCTCTCTCTTCTCTCTCTCTCTTCTCTCTCTTCTCCTCTCTCTCATCTCTTCTTTCTCTTCTCTATGTCTTTTTTTCTTTCTCTCTCTTCTCTCTTTCTTTTTACTTTCTCTTTTTTTCTATCTCTCTCCCTCTTTCTTTCTTTCATTCTTTCCCAATCTCTTTCTTTCTCTATTTCTCTCTCCCCCCCCCCCCTCTCTCTCTCCCGGTCTTTCTACATTATTTCTTTGTTTCTCTCTCTCTCACTCTTTCTCTATCCCTTTCTTTCTTTCTTTCTTTCCCTATCTCTCATTTTCTCTCTCTCTCCCTCTCTCTTTCCTTCATTCTTTCCCAATCTCTTTCTTTTTCTATCTCTTTCTCTCTCTCTCTCTCTCTCTCTCTCTCTCTCTCTCTCTCTCTCTCTCTCTCTCTCTCTCTCTCTCTCTCTCTTTCTCTCTCTCTCTCTTTTTCCTTTCTCTTTTTCTCTATCTATCTCTTTCCCTCGTGGTACCTCAAAGCCTAAGCAGAGGGGTCTGACCACAAGGTGAACACCGCTTTGGCGGAGAACAATAAAACAACCTCCTAACTGGGAAGGGAGGAGCAATACAGCGACCACTCTTGTCTGGTCGGAACAAACACTGGGTCAATCGGGTCCCGTAAAGATGGTTCTCGGGGCTATTTTTACAGTCCCGTAAAGATGGTTCTCGGGGCTATTTTTACAGTCCCGTAAAGACGGTTCTGGTGGCTATTTTTACGGCGTTGCGGTAATAGATTTATAAATAGTAACAGATTGGCTGAGTAGACGCCATTAGCTCGAAATCTAAAACTCTCACTCACTTCGTTCAGGTGCGGCTAGTTAGCAGCCTCTCTCTCTCTCTCTCTCTCTCTTTCTTTCATTCTTTCTCTATGTCTTTTTTTCTTTCTCTTTCTCTCTTTTCTCTCTTTCTTTTTACTTTCTCTTTTTTTCTATCTCTCTCCCTCTTTCTTTCTTTCATTCTTTCCCAATCTCTTTCTTTCTCTATTTCTCTCCCCCCCCCCTTCTCTCTCTCTCTCTCTCTCTCTCTCTAGATCTGTACATCTAAATATCGGGAGAAATGATATGTGAAGTTTTGTGAATACTGCAAAAAGATGATAATCTATAACTATGCGGATAATTGAACAGAATCGCATCAACGCTTTAAAAATAGCCATGAGAACCGTCTTTACGGGACTGTAAAAATAGCCCCGAGAACCATCTTTACGGGACTGTAAAAATAGCCCCGAGAACCATCTTTACGGGACTGTAAAAATAGCCACTGCGTAAATTTTAACAATTTTTTAGAAAACGTTTGTTGGACAATTGTTTATAGATCGAGATAACACAGTTTATGTGCATATATAATTCCCTACAATTATAATTTGGCAAATATAGTAAAATATCTTCTTTTTTTTTTAATGAAGCGGAAGACTGGGATGCCTTTTAAAAAAAACTTAATCTTTACCTGAAATTGTCACTAGAAGAATCCATATTGTGTTTTTTAGTTTCAGATTCCGTAGTGGTAGTATTAATATTAAAGTACCCGAATTTAATGCAAAAATAGGTGTGCTTATGATTATCACAAAGGATGGCTGGAACGTCTGATTATTCTTTATTTTCAAACATATCTGGTGAGTCGTGTTGGTTGTCAATGTAAACGATTAGCGGTCTACCAACTTCTACAGCACGATAACCACTCCCACCTCATTTCTCTTTTCCCGCGATATAATCGTTGTAAAAATGTAGTATCGATAATCTAATTGACACTTACTTTCCTCAACCTTTATGTTTCAGAAGCCATTGAGTATTTCAATTTGATGTTAAAACAAAGATAATAAAATACAGGTCAAAAGAAAAAGAAAATCTGCAATTACTTAGGAATCACGATTTTGACATTGTTTCACTATGTAGTCGAACAACTACAAATCCAAACACTGGTTACCTCCATGTTGAAAAGTTACTGGCTGTTGTTGCCTCCGTTACTAAAAGAGTAGCCGTCGTTAGTGGTCCCTTTTGACTGATTCTTTTTTATTTATAATGATGATGATGATGGTGATGATAATGATGATGATGATGATGATGATGATGATGATGATGATAATAATAATAAGAAGAAGAAGAAGAAGGATGATGATGTTGATTATTATTATTAGTGTTGTCGACGTACCAATAGTAAGTACTGGCTGCACCAAGGAATCGTTTAATTCTATGGGCTGCACATAGGATCGATCTTGGTCCCTTTGCACGTGAAGCGAGTGCTCTACCAAATGAGCTATCAGGACCCCTAACTCACAAACTGACCAGGTTCAATCCCCATATTATAACACAGTAAAATGTGGAATTATCTTTTCTATTTTTGTGATCTAACTTTCCACCATGCAGGGATAGTTAAGCACGGTCTAATTCACATCCAGATGAAAATGTGATAGAACATTGTTACACAGGCAGTGTAGCTTCAGTTACTCACTAGTAGGAGGCAAATCCAAAGCGACATTGAGCGTGATCCGTTGCTGGATGGTACATAAAATCGCTTAACTCTGTGGAACCGTGGTTTTGTGATATAACTTTACACATTACCCTGCTCGACTCAATTTTGAATGAGGACCTGACTATTGCTTTGTTTGTTAGTTTTTAATGGTTTTACGGCGCTTGCAACACATTCATTTAGGTCATACCAGCGCCAGCAAAAAATAATGGGATAGTAAAAAGTTCTAGAATTAAAAATAAAGCATCCAAGTAAAAGTAAGACAAAGGGGAATAAGTTAAAATAGATTTAGATTCACACTATCAGTGTACTTAGTTGAAGATCTAAATATCTCATCCTGACAAAAACACAGGTCCCCAATAAGAACACATTCAAATATTTACAAACCATATCTATATAAAGCAAAAATAATACAGTGCATAACAGAGAGATGATTTATGAAACAAAAAATATCATCTCCCAACATTCTAACTATACAATTGACTGTTTCCCTCTCAGCCAGGGTATCCGGCAATGGCCAGGACATCACCAGGTAATCTCATTCCAAGACAATGACAGAAAGGGATAACAGATATAGGGGGATAATAGAAGACACAGTAAGTGCCTCCCTGCCCACTATATATATATATAGTATATAGAAAGTATAAAGAAGTGATGTCTTTGCCTTGGAATGAGATTACTTGGTTTTGTCCTTGCCCTTGCCGGATACCCTGGGTGAGAGAGAAACAGTCAAATGTATTTTTAACATCGAGAAGGGAGTAAGACAAGGTTGCGTCTTATCACCGGGCCTTTTTAACATATATAGTGAAATAATGTTCAGAGAAATTGAATATACGAAAGTTGCCATCATTGGGGGGCAGAATATGAATAATATAAGATACGCAGACGATGGTACTCTGATGGTATATTCTCTAGAAAAAAATGTACAGAAAACTTTAGTATACTGGTGAGCAAAAGTTAAGAGATGGGCCTGGAACTAAATGTTAAGAAATCCGAATGCATGGTGGTCTCAAAGAATGACAACAACACGAGTCCATCACACAAGTAAAGAAATTTAATTATTTAGGCACTATCATTACCCAAGACGCATGTGACATAGAAGATATAAAACAAAGAATAGCAATGGCAAAAAATGCCTCATAAAATGCACTCAGTTGTGTCAAACAACAACCTAAAGTTGAAGACCAGAATGAAAGTAGTGAAAACATATATGTACCCTTATATATGATTGTGAAACATGGACGCTTGACAATGAATGTTCTAGGAGGTTAGATGCATTTGAGATGTGAACGTATAGAAGAATGTTGAGGTTATCATGGACAATCAAGTATACGAAGAGGAAGGTGAGAAAAGGAAAAATATTGATAGATACCATCAGAAAAAAGCAGTTACGGTTTCTGGGACAAGTGTGGAGAAGAGACAGAAAAGAAAAGATGGTAACATCTGGGATGATTGAAGGAAAGAGAGCGGGGGGAAGACAGAAAATGGCATATTTAAATAACATAAGAATGGTCAAAAATTATTTTAAAAGCAACGCAGACTTCACAGAGGATTGTGATATGTGGAGGCAGCTGACCGGCAACGTGCTCACGAGTACAAGCCAGGACGGATGATGATGCATGATATAGAAAAGAATTCTCACAGGGTACTTGTGTTGTATGAAATGGAAATTTGTTTGTATGTGGACTCTTGAGGGAGTAAATAAAACATTATAAAGAGCATGGTGAATCTGTTGGAATGTGCTTTATGACTTGACTTATGCCTCATGTTCCTGGTGGAGCATAGGGCCTCAACAGCACTCTTCCATCTTCTTGTCCCTGGAACAGACCTTTGCCTTTCTCCAGGTAAGATTGGAGACCCACATATCTTGGTGAAGACTTCTCCTCCAAGTCTGTTTTGGACGACCCCGTTTCCCCTTGCCCTGTGTGTTCCATCCGAGAGATATTATAGGGCTCTTTCCGCAGGGTATGGCCAACCCATCACCACTCTCTGCCTCTGACCTGGACATCCATTTGCTCTTGGTTTGTTCTTGTCCAAAGGTCAGCATTTGGCACTTTGTCAAACCATTTCAACCTGAGTATTTGTCGAAGAAATGCGCTTTATGTATATTGATTCAAATAATTTTGTAGAAAACGATGGTAACATTGAGGATACACATAAGATAAACTGTATGGATCCAAAGGCCTCATTATGCTTAAGGACAATACTTTCACTTGTATATATTGAGCTTTTATATAGCGCAATATCCACTAAATGTGCTCTAAGCACTTTACAAGAGGTCCCTGGCCAACAGCAACATCTAACATTTAGGATGGGACATGATGCCTGTTAGACGATGTTATAATTTTTTCGGACAGAGACAACGCTGTTAACAGCCAGGTACTCATTTGACACCCGCATACGGTGAGAGAATGTGAGTAAAGAGCCTTCTCCAAGGACTCAACAATGCGCTGAGTGAGACTCGAACCCAGGACCTTCCGATCCGATAGCGAGTGTCATACCGCAAGACCACATAGCCGCACAAATCTAAATAACAAAGAACTCAAACAAAATGTTTAGGAAGTTTATATACAATTTTAATACCCGGATTATGTAGAAAATCAATAAATTTTAAGTAGATTAATGTTGTAAAATTTAACTAAAAAAGTAAAATTTTAAATAGCATTTTGAATGACCAATTGGATAAAGCTCCTTTTAAATACAGTAGACTACTGGTGTTTATGTGTTTAACGTTTTGAAGCGCTTGTGACACATTTAGGTCATTTCAGCGCCAGTAAAAAGGAAGAAAATGGTTGAGTAAAAAACTCTAGATTTACAATTAAAAGAACACGAGAAAAGTAAGACAAGGGGGTATGGTTCAAATAGGGAACATATTTAGATTCCAAGAGCATACTATCATTGTGCATAGTTTGAGATCACCAAAAAGTCTCATCCAGCATGAAGCACTGGATCCCACTATGAGGAACACATTCAAATGCTTACATTGCACATTCAAAACAGCAAATATACGGAAATAGATATCATCTACCAAAACTTTAACTTACATTTGACTGTTTAAGTCTCAGCCAAGGACTCCGACAAGGGAAAGGATAAAATCAAGTAATCTCATTTCAAGACAATGACAAAAAGCAAGTTGGAAAACATATTGTATAAGGGTATAGAAGACACAGTAAGTGGCTTCCCTGCCCACTATGAGAGGCCAGGAACCCCACCCATGCCTACTGGGGTTAGAATAGTTTTAAAAACATTTACTAGGTTAGTGCGATGATGTATAAAAAAAAGTCAAGTTCCATGGACACCACCCCAGCCATTTAAATAATACATAACAGGGTGTTCTATTAATGACATAACTTCGTTATAGATGTAAAAAAAAGAATTTAAAAAAATCAAAGTTCGGTTTTTTAAAGCCAAACAATACACAAATTATATAGTTTTAAGATCCCAAACTGCATAATTGTTGTTACATATAAATGTTTACATCAAATTACTGTGACAAAAACTTTTTTGTTTGTTGCTTTAGGTCTCTTCCAACACAATTGAGGTTATATGAGAGACCGCTGAAACAAAAAAACAAGCAATCTAACAAAAATAGTACAAATGTAAATCAAAATCATAACCTAAAGATATCATAAGCTAAATTATAAATAACCAAGAACAAACAGGCAGAAGATTTACAGAAAAAAAAAAATATCCCCTGTCAAAAATACAATCACAAACCAAAGAAGCAGGATAGGCTAGTAAAGAGAAGAAGAAACGACATCACTATCGGATCGTACACCCATGCGAACATCATAGGTATATGATTCAAGGGTGATGCTCCCATCCAACCACCCGCTGACAAAAACTAACTAACTCTCTCCCTCTCTCTCTATCTATCTATCTATCACACACACACACACACACACACACACACACACACACACACACACACACACACACATATATATATAATATAAATATATATAATATATATATATGTATATATATATATATATATATATATATATATATATATATATATATATATATATATAAGTAAAACAAATACAGTGCATAACAGAGAGATGATTTAAAAGACAAAAAATATCTCCCAAAACTCTAATTATACATTTAACTGTTTCTCTCCCAGCTAGAGTATTCGGCCATGGCCAGGACAAAACCAAATAATCTCATTCCAAGACAACGGCAGAAATATGTTGGAAAATGCTGCAAAACCTTGCTATTTACTGGATGGCTAGCGGTTGAGTAAAATGCTCACCAGTCTGCCAACCAAAACAATCGTAACCAGCATACACCTCATAAGTTCTTTCTGCCTGACAGATCAATCATGCAAAAACACAAAACTATGTGTAACCCCAAAAGTGTATAGTCTGGTTGATACAATTTAGTGGGAACTAACCACTCAAATGGCAGTCTAAAAACAGTAACAGAGCAAAGAGACGTCACCTTCATTCCCTATAAGATCAATGTATACTCATCGTTGTTGAAATTTTCTGACTAGATAATATAAACTTATTTGTGTAGATGTGTAAGGCAAATATTTAATAATAAAATAGCATGGTGGAATGTGAACTTTGGATTTATTTGTAAAAATATATTAGTGATCGCCCCTTTGTAATAGTCATAGCTCCATTTTACAGAGCCAAAATGCACAGGGCAATATCATTTGTAGAAAATATAAAATCATACAACCATACATCCATCACATTATCGAACTATCTATATTAATCTTTTCAATGTGTAAATTCAAATAATTTATCTCTTCTGAGACATTCTTGAACATTTTGTAAATATGAATGTGACTAATGCTAATAATAATGTGAACCTAATAACAATATTACAATAACAGTAATATTATAATGATGACAATAATAACAACAACAACAACAACAACAACAACAACAACAATAATAATAATAATAATAATAATAATAATAATATAATAATAATAATAATAATAATAATAATAATAATAATAATAATAATAATAATAATAATAATAATAATAAATATTTATAATAGTAATAAAATTATAATGATAGTGAAGACAAAAAAGGTGCGGCGATGATGATGATGATGATGGTGATGATGATGATGATGGTGATGATGATGATGCAAAGGGTGTATGTTGAGAAGTCGAGCCCATTTATCAAAACCCTGTAGTTTTTTTGGGTTTTTTTTTTAATTTCATAACATTTACATATCGTTTTCACCAAAAAAAAATTTTTTTAATTCTTATCTGAGGGCCATAGATCACATTGAAATGGACATTTTTGCCCTAAGGAGGTATAACTCATGCTAGGAAAAAACAAACAAACAAAATAAACAAATTAAAAAACAAAATCAACAAACAAACAAAAAAACAAAAAGTAAACAAATATTTAAATAGTCATATTTTTATAAAATATGTAAAGTCTATTGCTGTAAACTTTTAAGTACTAGGAACCAAAATAAAGTGTATCACATAGTCATTGAACGTATCACATAGTCATTTCAAACAAATAGGAGAACTGGACTTGAGTACCCATTAATCAGAACCCTGTAGTTTATTTTTTTTTATTTAAAAAAAACCAACAAATTCTTATCTGAGGGTCATAGATCATATTGAAATGCACATTTTTGCCCTATGGAGGTATAACACATACTAGGAAACAAAACAAACAAAATAAACAAATTAAAAAGCAAAAACAGCAAACAAAACAAAGTAAAAAAAAAAAGTATTTAAATAGTCATATTTTTATATGATATGTAAAGTCTAATTCTGTAAAATTTTAAGTACAAGGAAACAAAAATAAAGTGTATCACATAGTCGTTGAGCGTATCACATAGTCATTGAACGGTTTCAAATAAATAGGTGACCTGGACCTTCAGTAGGCTACCCGTTAAATCAAATGCAATTTAATTACGTTTTACTAATTATATAAATTAAACAAAGCCACAATGAAAACAAGGTCTTTAAGGACTGATTAGTTTTCAACACAGTTATTGTTTACTGAGTTCAGAAATTACAGTCATTATTTAATTTCAAGGTGAGTTCCTTCTCACTGCTCTTGATAAATGATGTTATACTTTTGTGTCAACTCTCTCAATTCTCTAACTGAATATTTACATGTCCGAATCCTTGACACACATAGACAATATAAAGGGTGATGTCAAGGGATCGAGATGGCCCATGCTGTTTCATTTCTTTCTTTTTTTAAATTTTCTTTCTTATAGATAGAGATGCCACTGTGGATTCTTCTTTACTGATATTGGGAATATCTATGTGTAGAACTAAATGAGTTTGTTTTAACAGACCATTTTTGTACACACATTGCCTATCATGATGACCATGTGTAATTTAATTAAAAGGAAATTAGAATGTTAAATATGTGTACTGAGCAAAATTGATAAAATAGTGATATAAAAAAAATATATTTATATATGAGTCAAAAGATCAAAACTCAGTTTAATATCTCTTTTCCTTGCATTTTGTAAACATTTAAACTGTTAAATACTAGGGATACCAGGCATAAAGCTTTTAATGGACGGATAAACATCTTTTGCGTGTGCCCATTAATGCCAATACTGGTAAAACATATAATTATCAATATTCACATCACTTGACACTCTAAAAGGGGAAATTATTATTAAATAACTATCAAATGGGTAAGGTACTAGCAACCAGACAAGAAAGTTAATGGAAATCACCTATTTACACTATATACAATAATTTATGAAGGTGAAGAGATACTGCTAAGGACTGGACCCCCAGCAAATCTCCATGGCGGAGAAAAACACGAAGGACTTGAAATAGAAGAGATCCGCTAAATAAAGAAGATTTGAGACCCATACATTTGCCTATTTAACGAATTTGGTGTGGCAGTTTTTTTTCTATTTGTTTCTGGTATGGAAATCTATTCTTCCATCATCAGTAGATGTAACGAGAGGTAGTGCATAACATAACTAAAAAAAAATAATACTTCTTTCCTTTTGTAACGTCTACTGAATATCTATAAAACATTTTATATTATATAATTTATTTTTTTTAAACCATGATTGTCTCTTGGATGGACAATTAAATGTCTTATTCATTTCAAATAAAAATGTTTGAGACTATTCATTCTGACTAGGAATTATCAACATAAAAATGATAAAAATTTATACCAAAGAATTCCTTGACTGTTTTGAATAATGTTTGAAATTAAATTAATCATATTTATAATGGCATAAAGTCTAATCAATAATGATATTCTTATAGTATTGTTTTTCAAAAATCAAAATCATTTTTAGCAGGTTGTTATTATAGACTTCATGAATATTACTAAACTATCACATGCTTGGATTTCCTTGGCCTGAGATAGTTGATAGTCCAAAAATAAGCCCCGACATGTAAAAAATACAAGGAAAAAGACAATGCTAACTGCAAAAGAATGAACACAGTCTAACTCAAATCGCAATTGATGTAATAGCCAAGTAAAATATTATATTGGAAGATTAAATTTCTTTCATTTTGACTAGTCAACAGGATCATTACCTTTGCACAATTGAACAATGTCACACCCATGATTCCATAGAATTCATTGCTTGTTCAAGTATGCAAGGCTTTCTGAATAAAACATAAGGGTTATAGCATTGACAGGAAAGGCTCGTAAAGCTACGGCAACATAACCCATGAAAAACCCCTTGAAGCCTGAAGAAATATATACTTTTCTTGCACAATCCCAGAATCCTCTATAAACTAATTTGGCGGAGTCAACTTGAAGCTTACTTTTAACTACATCGAAAGGCATGATTAGTGTCCAACTTAAAACACCAGCTATCCCACCTCCAACAAAATTCACAGCTTGACTGGGTACATATGGTATAAGTCTTCCACATTCATACTGGAACATTCCATAAAAGACCATGTAAGCGGTATTAGCCGGCATATCCCTGATAGAATGAGTAACTAATCCACGATATAGTCCTTTAATGCCTGAAGTTTTCAGAATAGTTCTGCATGCCTCAGTGGGTCCTTTGTAAAAATATCTCTTAGGAGATGACGCTGAAGCAAAAAAAAAAAATATATATATATAAATAAACAAATGTAATAAATGAAAAAGAAAGGAAAAAGTGAAACAAACATAATTAGTTTTTTCAAAAACTGGAATATTCGTATGCTGAAATGTTGAGCACATTTAAGCATAATCACTCTTTTTTATTTAAAAAAAAAAGAGCAGATATAGGTTGTTAAAAAATACGAGCTTATACTCTATATGTGCACAGAGCATTTTATAATGGGTCTCAAGCCAATAGCAACATGTAACATATAGGACAAGACATGATGCCTAAGGGTGCCATGATGGTTGGAGTTTTTTCTGAGACAACGTTCTCACCAGCAAGGCACTCACTTTACATCCGAGTACAGTTAGAGAATGATTGTGAGTAAAGAGCCTTTCCCAAGGAATGATCTTTATGCTGTCAACAGTAGGACTCGTATCAGGGTTCAAAGGTGAGGGTCTTACCACATGACCACAAAGCCGCACTAATAAATAAAGCTTGTAAATTATAAAAGTAAATCATTTCTATTTTCTAATAGCTTTTATTGTCACTAGATGAAAGATGCAAATGACAACCATAATGAATACTCGTTACCATTATCACTAACAATTTCCTTTAAATAATAAAATACTTAAATGCATGAAAATCTCTCTCTCTCTCTTTCCCCCCCCCCCCCCCCCCCTCTCTCTCTCTCTTTCTCTCTCTCATTACCCTAAAACTCAATTACTCTAAATATCTATTGCACGCTTTTTCTCCCTTTTGCCTCTCTGATTATAGTACTCACTTCCTTCTCCATGTGATATCTGTGACTGAAGAGTGGTCTTAATCACCTCCACAGGACACCAAAGAATCATTGACGGCAAAGTTGCAACAGCAGAGGCTGTTCCAATTGCTAAGTAGTTTGGTGGCTTTGTTGTGTCTTCTTCCAATTCGCCATGATTTATTCTTTTAAGAGTAAGACCATAACATCCAAAGAATATGGCATTTGTTGCACCATATGACAACAATGGCCAACTCAAGCCTCTGTAAAATCCTTTGGCCTGTAAAGGAATACATAACAAAAATATCTAATATTTGGATTATCTTAATACAAATTGTGTTCATATAATCACATTATATTTCACGTTTTTTGTCCACATTTGAAAGTCGGTCAGAATTGCAATGTCAGAGGAGGATGAGGAATAAAGACATACTTATTTAGCTCCAAAAAATAATATGATTGAGAGTGAAGTTATAAACTGGAAATAAAGCTTTATTCAATTTCAACAAAACTATTAGATTTGCTATTAGTTACACCTTTTAATATTTCTTTTTGGATTTCTAAAACTAATAGTAGGGGAAATGAAAAGGTGTCAGAAATTTTAATTTGCATAATGAAGCCAGGAACAATACAAAATACATTACTGGACATTTCTATCCATTTGTAGGGCTACTGTATATCAAATTTGACAAAAATCTGCAAAATGTTTATAGTGTGTTTGGATTACAAACGCAATTTAATTTCTGTTGTCATTTTTATTTTACTTCTGACTATTCTTATAATTGAAATAACTTATATTTGTCACAAACATACCAAATTTTGTTGCTTGACAGTCTTAAAAACTTCAAAAAGATTAGTATATTTCCCTCCAAATTCTTGAGTTTGAACTTGAACCTGAAAGATGCAACAAAAGAGATTATAATAATAAATAATAATAATAATGCTGAAAACTTATATAGCGCTATAACTCCGAGACACCAGACTCTAAGCGCTTTATAAAAACAATGAGATAGCAGGAAAATGTGTGCGTGTATGTATGTATGTATGTATGTATGTATGTATGTATGTATGTATGTATGTATGTATGTATGTATGTATGTATGTATGTATGTGTGTATGTAACGACAGTGATATAGTTAGTCGAGGAAAATGGTGTAAAACTCAGGATTGAGCTTATTCCATCCAGCAAGAACATCACTGATGGAATGGCACAGAGTTCCAAAGAGGTAGTTTGAAGATAAGACTGTTGTGGGTATGAGAATGGTGGAACAGGTGACACAGTTCCATAACGATCATCATCTTAGGGTAGAGAGAACAGTTTCTTTAGTTAAAAAGCAACTTGAGAGTGTCAGTGAGCAGAAATTTGGTGTGAGTGACTGTCACAGATGCAGGTCTATTGATCCAAATCCTGTAAAATGGGAGTATGGTACATCTGACGTGACAACAGTGTGGGAGCGATTGACAATTGGTATTACTCGTGTGACAGGATCACCTATCTTTCCATAATTGATAGTGGACCCAACAGACTTGCCATCGGGAGAAAGTTAAGAAATGAGACCACAGATGCAGTCAACGATCAACTGAACAATATTTCAGAGAAAGGGGTGCTTTTTTTGAAATGCTTGCTATGAAGATGGTATCTCTATGAAGAGCTGGCATACTGACTACAAGTTCAGCTGTGCATACCAATCATCTGGCAATGATATTGTTGAATGTAACTATAGGACAATAAAGAGAATGATTGCTGTCTGGGAGATCAATTGATGACAAGTTATTTTGGTACAATCAGTCCCCCAATGTTTACGCTGTCGTGCCTGCAGATGCTGACTAATTTTACAGCACCAGATTGCCTCACTAACAGATGGAAGGATGTGTCGCCAGAAAGGAAGATACAAACAATCCTTATAAAACAGGAGATGTTGTCTATGTGAAGCCAACTAACGTGAGATGTAATAATTAATGGGAGAATGCAGAAGTAATAGGCATTGTGTCAGAGTTAGTTGTTGAAGTGAAGATACAAATGGTCATATTGGTGACATTTGTATGTGTGAAAGCAGACAGAAGGAAAGAGGCAATGTAAATGACAAAAGGGAAGTAGAAATTGAGCAATGCAATCTGAGGAATGAGGTTTAGTGTGATGAAGATGAATGTTCAGAAGAGAATGAGTTTGGAGTCGTCTAGGTGGCTGGTCGATTTTTATGTCGAATAATTGAATATTGATCTTAAGATCAAGGCGGGATGTAATGATTACGCACACATTTAATTGATTGTATTGAACATAAGAAAGGAAATGGTGCACAAGGGATGTGAGTGTGATCAGTTGAGAAATAAACAGAGAAGTAGAAGCATTGAATTTGGAAATATGTGTTGTTGTTTTAAATAACATTTGCCCTTAGTGGTTCACTGTGTTTGCGAAGTCAAATTCAATGTGATTTTTAGGTCACCCAAATCTTGATATAGGATGGCATTGGAGAACCAAAGTTGGTGTTTTTCACCTTCAAATGGTTCACTAAAAATTTTATATTCACACACTCACCTTAACGGTGTCGAAAGGATGTCCTGCAACAACTCCAGCTGCACCTTAAAAAAAAAACACAAAATGTTTAAAAAGATCACAGGACTGACGACTTAATTTACCAAATAAGTTGGTACAGCAGGCTATGTTAAATCCTAGGAGTCCTTTTGTGTACAAGCAATCCTAAAATATCTGCCAATGCATAAGCTCAGGGCTCATTCACATTCCAATTGAGAAAAGAAGCAAATATAACGAAAAAGCTGGAGAAGTACTTGTACAATGCTCTATCCACAGACCCATCATTCCTATGCCAGTTACGACCTGATGAAATTTCATTAATAATCTGGACAACTCATATATGAGTAAATGATATAGTAAGAGAGCAAACCACTGACGATTTAAAATGAGAAATAACTTGTGGTTCAATATATATTTTTACACCTTTGCCAATATTCTCAAGCCTTTGACTATGACTCCATCAATCACCATTAACAACTCCAAAATCACAAGAGAATAATAATTTAAAAAATCAACATTGCTCAGTTAAAAAGCCGGAACTGGCAAAAATAAAAATAAATTGCAGTCTCACACCAACTCCATGTAACCTTCCTGTTTCTCTTCTTTTTGTTGCAAATAAATCTGCTGGCAATTTCAGTAATATAGCCACTTTTCTGTCTCAACTTCCCCTATTTCTTACTCGAATTGCCATTTTGGGAGAAATTCCATGCAGACACCACTTTAATGACTATCTAGTAAATAAAACTGAGTTCTTCCATCATTTTGAGAAGCAGTCTCATGCTTGAATTTGGAACTCAAATTTCAATGTGCATGCACTCTCATCTGAAAAATTTCCCATGGCTGTATAGCTATTTTTTGTTTTAAAAAAAAATTTATTTTAATCATTGACAATTAGAACATACAGCATTAAATTCATATTGTCATACAGCCTAATGTATTTTCCACTCAAAAAAATTCTTTGACAATTATACGATAGAATTTCAACTCAATTTTATTTTAAAAGACAAATGGTGTGGATGTTTCGAGTTTCCCCTTTGACAAACAACAAACATATTAATAAGGGTTATTGAGACATATTTTTGAATTCGTCCATATTCAAAACCTTTAGGTCGAAGTTGCAAGTCCTGCTGGTTGAATATTTGAGTCACTGGAAGAGGTTCTCCACTCATAATTTCTTTCCAGGTCACTGAATCAGAGCTATTTCAGATGGAAATCCCAAGGGGCCATTAACCCTCCCTGCATGAGGTCATTGGAGGTTAACTAGTATCAGGCAGTGCCGTGTCCAATGGGGGGCAATTATGGATATTTATGGCCGGTCTTATAATATGTTGTAATAACGGGGAAACAATAACAGCACAGCCTCTTTCACTTTTTTGATTTGAAAAATCAGTTGTCTTTCTAAACATCAGTGCAAAATTGACATTTTTGTGGTTAATAGTTTTCTTTTAAAATCAAAGTGTGGATCTAATTTTAAGTGCTTGTAAATTTTGGTGCACTTAGATAAAAAAATTGTTATTCAAAACTCATTAGCAGAATCTCAAGAGTTTTAATAATATTCAAAAGAACATGCATCTATGTTCCTGTGCATTATTATCATATTGGCAGTTGATTTTCTTGATTTATTCTTGGTTTTGTTAGTCCTGTATATTTTTTTTACCATTTCCGTTCCTCTCAAACAGTTTGTTGGTCATAACAGTAACCCGATATGATGTATGTCATTATGTGGTAAAATAACTAACTCATGAGAATAAACATTTCGATACAATTTTATTGACAAGTAAACACTAAAAACCAATATTGAGTATGATTCCAATATCTCAATTTACTACCAATCTGCCTATAAAGTATGACCTCTCTACAAGAACAAAATCACTCAATAAGGTTACAGGACATGCTACAAATATTGCAATATCAATCATCAATTACAACTAACAAGGCACTGGTACAGTTAAATTAAATGATTTGCTCAAACAAACGGACACAGTATGTGGACAAAAGAGGATTCATAATTACGAGGGCATATAGTTTATTCCAAGTAGCAACCTCTTTTTCCTTATTGACCAACTCCATCCAAAACACCACACCGTCCATGCAGGTTACATAGAATCAACTCCTTTCTTCCAAGAAAACATTTATCTGCCAATTTAGTTATCACCTGGGGGTGAAAATAGCTACTCCCTTTATTTCTATCAGTTCCACCCTCTGCGACATGTACATATATATATATATATATATATATATATATATATATATATATATATATATATATATGTAGGTCTGAGATCCGAACCCACTTATGGGCCTAGTTTAAGTTTAGGCCAGCTCTATTTCTCTGAACGCTCAGAAAAATAAACTTGAACTCTATTTCTCCGAATGGTCGGCTAGCCTCCAGTAGTTGATGTGTTACGGACGAGATGTTGATGCAAAAGTAAATGTTCAAACAGAGTGGACTGGGAATTTCACAAATCATCAAGCTAGCGTTTTTTAGGCATATTGTTGACAGACAGATTTTATCAAAAAGTTGTGCTATCGCGAATACTCCATAGCGCAATCACTTTTGCACTTCGCACTGAGAACAGAAGAGAGAATAGAAGTAAACTTAAATAACAAAGCCAAAGTCACAAGACGGGAACGGACGTTGAAAGACGGGATAGCACAAACTCAAGATAGAAGTCTAACAGAAAGTTGGGAAAAAAATACAGAGCGCCCGGGCACTGGCAAAAGAACCCCCCCCCCCCCCCCCCCCCCCCCCCAAAAACATACAATGTATGATACATTCATCATTCACACATTCTCGCAAACAACCAAGAAAAATCTTGAGAATGGGTCAAGTTTATTTTTCCGAGCATTAATTCGGAGAAATAGTCACTTCCGAAGTGACTTCGTTTAAGTTTAACATTGTTGTAATTGCAATCATTAGTAATGGACATATTTTGGGTCAATTTTTGAGATTTCCATTACAAATTACACTTTCAGAAGTATTAGCTATGCCATGAGCCTATGAGTCATGAGGAACTTGGTAATCAGACCTGCATATAAGTGCACATCGACCCTTTGCCTTTGCTCATCATGCCCCCTTTGAAGTTTGAGCTTGAGTGTCCGAGACGAATAACACAGCAACAGGCACAGGACTTTGGGCCACTTCGCGAGCAAAATGTCGAGGGCAGAGGCAGAGTTCCAAATGTTATGTCATGTTTTGCGCAATTATAAGAAGGATATCTTACCTCCAATAGATCCAGCTATGTAATCATTCATTTTAAAATAAAAGTGACTGCAGGGTTAAATATTAGTGTCCCCCCAAAAAAATAAATCAGAAATTGCAGGACCTGTATTGTTTGTCCTGCAGTCTACTTTTATCCAACCATCGAAATCATTGTAGCTACTGCACAATACACAACTGCAATACTGCAATGCGCCAAAGGCACACAATTTATTCTTGGCAATCTTTCCTGTATGATTTTTCCAAATAATACAGTAGAACATGAAAGTAACGTACTCGGAAATAGCGAGAACTCGGAAATAGCGAGTAAAATCTAAATCCCCGTTTTTTTCTCTTATTTGAGTCAATAAAATTAGCATGAAAGTAGCGAGTATGAAAAAGAGGTCAACTCGGAAATAACGAGCATTTCCTGCACCAGCCTAGGACTTGGAACGAAGTAAAGCAAAACAACAGACAAGGGTGATTTAAATATTTTTAGCCTAGCTTCTTTCCTTTTCTTATTTCTCGTTACGAGTAATATTACATAGTAGCCTAGTCTGTAGTAGTACATCATTTGGGTGGGGGTTGGGTGCGTGTGTTTGTGTGCGTGTGTGTGTATTGGGGGTGGGGGTCAATTATTCACTCAATGTGGTGCCACGCGACGCGCGAGGTAAGCACTGGCAGCCAACATGTCAACATGCCTCACTTAGCAGTAGCAGCATCGGTCAGCGACGAACGACACGATCAGCGAGAGAAGGGAGCGTGGAACCATCATTTCAAGATATGAAGTGAGTAGAAAAGTGCCAGAAGACAATAGAGAATAAAAAATTTTTTCGCGGCGGTGGTGGGGTTTGAACCTGCAACCTTATTGGTACGACAACTCCGCCTGGCAGGTGAGAGCGTGGCTCTACCGTGTGAGCTATCCACGAACACTAAAATATTCGTTTCAAACCCAAAGTCATTTCTAGATCCCTCTCTCACCCACTTCTTGAGATCGCCGATTCGTTCACCACCATCGCGAAGTAATTTTGACCAGCAGTTAAGCTTAATAGCCAATATTCTCATCACAAACATATAACATAGAAACGATTGAGACATGGAGTATGCTCCGGTGTATGGGGTGAATTTTTAATTCAGAAAGTGAGTGGAGCAGGCACTTATGTTGGTAACAACAAGATATGAAGTGAGTAGAAAAGTGCCAGAAGACAATAGAGAATAAAAAATTTTTTCGCGGCGGTGGTGGGGTTTGAACCTGCAACCTTATTGGTACGACAACTCCGCCTGGCAGGTGAGAGCGTGGCTCTACCGTGTGAGCTATCCACGAACACTAAAATATTCGTTTCAAACCCAAAGTCATTTCTAGATCCCTCTCTCACCCACTTCTTGAGATCGCCGATTCGTTCACCACCATCGCGAAGTAATTTTGACCAGCAGTTAAGCTTAATAGCCAATATTCTCATCACAAACATATAACATAGAAACGATTGAGACATGGAGTATGCTCCGGTGTATGGGGTGAATTTTTAATTCAGAAAAGTGAGTGGAGCAGGCACTTATGTTGGTAACAACAAGATATGAAGTGAGTAGAAAAGTGCCAGAAGACAATAGAGAATAAAAAATTTTTTCGCGGCGGTGGTGGGGTTTGAACCTGCAACCTTATTGGTACGACAACTCCGCCTGGCAGGTGAGAGCGTGGCTCTACCGTGTGAGCTATCCACGAACACTAAAATATTCGTTTCAAACCCAAAGTCATTTCTAGATCCCTCTCTCACCCACTTCTTGAGATCGCCGATTCGTTCACCACCATCGCGAAGTAATTTTGACCAGCAGTTAAGCTTAATAGCCAATATTCTCATCACAAACATATAACATAGAAACGATTGAGACATGGAGTATGCTCCGGTGTATGGGGTGAATTTTTAATTCAGAAAAGTGAGTGGAGCAGGCACTTATGTTGGTAACAACAAGATATGAAGTGAGTAGAAAAGTGCCAGAAGACAATAGAGAATAAAAATTTTTTCGCGGCGGTGGTGGGGTTTGAACCTGCAACCTTATTGGTACGACAACTCCGCCTGGCAGGTGAGAGCGTGGCTCTACCGTGTGAGCTATCCACGAACACTAAAATATTCGTTTCAAACCCAAAGTCATTTCTAGATCCCTCTCTCACCCACTTCTTGAGATCGCCGATTCGTTCACCACCATCGCGAAGTAATTTTGACCAGCAGTTAAGCTTAATAGCCAATATTCTCATCACAAACATATAACATAGAAACGATTGAGACATGGAGTATGCTCCGGTGTATGGGGTGAATTTTTAATTCAGAAAAGTGAGTGGAGCAGGCACTTATGTTGGTAACAACAAGATATGAAGTGAGTAGAAAAGTGCCAGAAGACAATAGAGAATAAAAAATTTTTTCGCGGCGGTGGTGGGGTTTGAACCTGCAACCTTATTGGTACGACAACTCCGCCTGGCAGGTGAGAGCGTGGCTCTACCGTGTGAGCTATCCACGAACACTAAAATATTCGTTTCAAACCCAAAGTCATTTCTAGATCCCTCTCTCACCCACTTCTTGAGATCGCCGATTCGTTCACCACCATCGCGAAGTAATTTTGACCAGCAGTTAAGCTTAATAGCCAATATTCTCATCACAAACATATAACATAGAAACGATTGAGACATGGAGTATGCTCCGGTGTATGGGGTGAATTTTTAATTCAGAAAAGTGAGTGGAGCAGGCACTTATGTTGGTAACAACAAGATATGAAGTGAGTAGAAAAGTGCCAGAAGACAATAGAGAATAAAAAATTTTTTCGCGGCGGTGGTGGGGTTTGAACCTGCAACCTTATTGGTACGACAACTCCGCCTGGCAGGTGAGAGCGTGGCTCTACCGTGTGAGCTATCCACGAACACTAAAATATTCGTTTCAAACCCAAAGTCATTTCTAGATCCCTCTCTCACCCACTTCTTGAGATCGCCGATTCGTTCACCACCATCGCGAAGTAATTTTGACCAGCAGTTAAGCTTAATAGCCAATATTCTCATCACAAACATATAACATAGAAACGATTGAGACATGGAGTATGCTCCGGTGTATGGGGTGAATTTTTAATTCAGAAAAGTGAGTGGAGCAGGCACTTATGTTGGTAACAACAAGATATGAAGTGAGTAGAAAAGTGCCAGAAGACAATAGAGAATAAAAAATTTTTTCGCGGCGGTGGTGGGGTTTGAACCTGCGACCTTATTGGTACGACAACTCCGCCTGGCAGGTGAGAGCGTGGCTCTCATAAGTGCCTGCTCCACTCACTTTTCTGAATTAAAAATTCACCCCATACACCGGAGCATACTCCATGTCTCAATCGTTTCTATGTTATATGTTTGTGATGAGAATATTGGCTATTAAGCTTAACTGCTGGTCAAAATTACTTCGCGATGGTGGTGAACGAATCGGCGATCTCAAGAAGTGGGTGAGAGAGGGATCTAGAAATGACTTTGGGTTTGAAACGAATATTTTAGTGTTCGTGGATAGCTCACACGGTAGAGCCACGCTCTCACCTGCCAGGCGGAGTTGTCGTACCAATAAGGTTGCAGGTTCAAACCCCACCACCGCCGCGAAAAAATTTTTTATTCTCTATTGTCTTCTGGCACTTTTCTACTCACTTCATATCTTGTTGTTACCAACATAAGTGCCTGCTCCACTCACTTTTCTGAATTAAAAATTCACCCCATACACCGGAGCATACTCCATGTCTCAATCGTTTCTATGTTATATGTTTGTGATGAGAATATTGGCTATTAAGCTTAACTGCTGGTCAAAATTACTTCGCGATGGTGGTGAACGAATCGGCGATCTCAAGAAGTGGGTGAGAGAGGGATCTAGAAATGACTTTGGGTTTGAAACGAATATTTTAGTGTTCGTGGATAGCTCACACGGTAGAGCCACGCTCTCACCTGCCAGGCGGAGTTGTCGTACCAATAAGGTTGCAGGTTCAAACCCCACCACCGCCGCGAAAAAATTTTTTATTCTCTATTGTCTTCTGGCACTTTTCTACTCACTTCATATCTTGTTGTTACCAACATAAGTGCCTGCTCCACTCACTTTTCTGAACCATCATTTCAGTGGGTCAGTGATTGAGTGATGCGCTTGCTTACCTCATCAAACATGCCTAGTGCATACAAACACTCGCGCGCACACACACACACACACACACACACACACACACACACACATGAAATCTTGATGGAAATGGAAGGGGTTTTTAGGGGTGGATCAACTTCAACCCGTGGCCATCATTGTTAACGAAGGCCGTGTTCAACCCCGCCCCCACCCCACTTTATCCACACACAGTCATTTGCGGCACACACGAACAAACACACACACACACACACACACACATTGTCTTTCCATCTTTTTGTACGGCCGAGTGACCTTTTCTGGCAACTCGGGAATAGCGAGAACTCGGAAATAGCGAGTAATCAGGAGTGGACCCGTCGAACTCGCTATTTCCGAGTTCTACTGTACCTAGTTGTCGCGAAAAAATATTTTTTGTTTCGAAATATCTAACATAAAGTATTTATTTTATAGCAAATAAAAACAAACTGTTCACAGTCAACAGTTCCGAAAGTACTTCCTCATTTTTACACGCTTCTTTATCATCTGATCAGAAAATGAGCTTTCTATTGCACTATAGCAGAAGGGAACAACATAATTTAGATAAAAACATTACTGTGGAAAAATTGCTGCGCAATTGTTTCACTTGTTTTTCTTCTTTCAGTTTATCCCGCATTTTGCAGGGTTGCCTATAATGAATGCCACATCTCCATGCATCTCGGTTCAGAGCATCATCTCCCTCCAGGCCCATTCTTTCATATCGTCCTTTACCTTATCCCACCATCTTTATCTATGGGCGTCCCTTTCCCCTCTTTCCCCTGAGTTAAGTCCAATACTTTCCGTCCCACGTACTCCCTCTCTCGTCTCTTTACATGTCAGAACCATTTCAATCTATCATTATTGATTAATTTAATTTGAGCTTTTATATAGCGCAGTATCCACTAAAGGTGCTCAAAGCGCTTTACAAAGGGTCCCTGGCCAACAGCAACACTTAACATGTAGGACGAGACATGACGCCTGTTAGGCGATATTACAATTTTTTCGGACATAGAAAACGCTGTTAACGGCCAGGTACTCATTTTACACCAGCGAGGCTCGAACCCAGGATCTTCCGATCCGAAAGCGAGTGTCATTCTATAGACCACATAGCCGCACATCTATCTATCTATCTATCTATCTATCTATCTATCTATCTATCTATCTATCTATCTATCTATCTATCTATCTATCTATCTATCTATCTATCTATCTATCTATCTATCTGTATGTTTATCTATCTATAATGTCTCCCTTCCGCCATCTCTCTTTCTCTTTCCAGTTCTTGACAAAAAGCAGTTTGAATTTTCAAATTATCTTACGGCGAAATTATTTACATTTGAAGGAGGAGGGGGGGGGGGGGGGAGTCAAAATTAAAACACCGAGAAAATCGCTTTTAAAGACAAGACATATTATTCATTACAAAGTATTTATAATACAATTATTGTCACAACAGCTGTTGCCCACCACATTCATACTAAAAAAGAAAAAAGTATGCCCTTATAATAGGGTTTCATTATAACATACAGTAGAGCGAAACAAGGGACGCAATTCAGTACAAAAACGACACAATTCCAAGATTTCCTCAGTTACTTCGGCTTAACTATTTCAACCTCAACATCTCCTTAAATTTTTTCGCAACTGCTATTGGTTGCGCTGACGGAGATTGTTATTGAGCTCGTAATATTAGAATTAGAAGTAGTAGTAG
>NC_088360.1:119580969-119615969 GCF_034508935.2 Berghia stephanieae
AAGCTATGGAATGTAAAAAGTGATTGTACAAAAAATGAATATGGCTGCTTCAAAACATAAAATACCAAACACGGAACGTTTCGGGCTCAAATGACATGTCATCATCGTATTTGCAGACTAGACGTGCCAACTACTGTTCGGCCATCTATCTAGATTTAAAGTATTAACGATGATTGCTATTGATTGTTCCTTGTTTCGTTGTTTTTTTCTTTTTTATGCTGTTATATTGATTTTGTACATTACATCTTTGCTATGAAAATTATCTAACGGCAATATCCGAGGGCATAAGGCATTTACTAAAGTCTTTTATTTCTGTCTACCGGCCACATGGACATTATTCCATGTTAAGCCAGCCTCTTTAAGCTCTTTCCATGGATCTTCTCCTGGTTTCATTGGATATGCTTCTTCGTCTTTCGTCACTTGCCGTCCAGCGGAGTACAGTTCTTGGCAAAGCAGTTGCCTCTATTTTGGCAACATGTCGTAACCATATCGGGTTACAGTGAAAACGTAATGTACACTCTGAATTTAGGAAAAATGGGCAAGTTAGTATCCAGAAAGCCCTTAAGAAAGTCCAGTCAAGTTACCTCAAAACTATAATTTGATAATAATACACACACAAAAAATCTGAATTTATATTCAGGTGCACCAGACTTTAATTATCGTGCTTTCAGAGAAAAATTAAAGAATGTAAGATAATAAATGTATGAATGAATAAACACATAAAAACGTGTAGCATCGAAGTCGTAAAGCTGTTTTCATCTCATTTTTATGACTGGACAATAACGTTATAATAAACTATTGCATTTGTCAGTTAAAATTCAGAAAGCCCCCTCAATTACTTAATGAAAGTAATTGTATTGTGCTACTTAAATGCCTTTGTTTAAAAGAAAATCAAAGCCCGAACACTCTCCGTTTTTCGTTTCTATCTAATGCTATTTTAAGCGAACATTGTCTCTCAATTAAAATTTTTTGTGACAAAATTAGGACAATAGAGTCTATAATAATACGAGATGAGTCCCGGTCTTCTACCGAATCTTGATCTCGAAATCCGTGGCTGAGAAAATAAAACGTTACAAATTCGTAGAGAATCTTTCCATCACAACCCTAAACGATCAATCAACCAAATGGCCCCAATTGGATTCAATTGTCTGATGTCACGTCGCCCAGCAACGGCGGCCATCGTGGTTCTAAACAATGTAAATCTGTACTTTTTATTCTTCATGCTGGCTAGAACTTTTCATATGTCTTGTGATCAGAATGTGTAAAAGTCTAAACATGATCAGATTTATAATGTTTTTTCCCCCTCTGGATACGCTTTTATGCTCGTCGGAGAAATATTTCATTAGGGCGTCCGCCATTGTTCCGATAGTTTAGAGCCAGTTACTAAGTTATCATGCGTCATTACGAGGAAAGTGATGTTACGACTGTTGAAGCGTACTACGAACGAAGACGCATCAATGTCTCCGATATGAATGACAATACACAATAATCAACCTGCTCGTTAGACTAGTTGTCGATATCCTCAAAATGAAGTGAAAAGATTAGTTATATCAAACTGGCCAAAAGTATACAGGTTTATGATATGTTTGGCAAATCTTGATCTCAAAAAACCACATGACAGAGGAATGTCTTGATAACAGAAGAAACATATTCCTGGCAATACCCCAATCGCTCGATTTCAGGCTGTATTCGAATATTCTTTTTTACCATAAACCAATCGTTACAGAGCCGAAGAAGGCCTGTGTTTATAGCCGGACAAAACATCTGTAATTACATGCATGTTGATATTTTACTGTTGCCGTTAAAATTACTTAATCGTTCCATTGCTTTCTCCTTTATCAATAATATTAATAGCATACATTAAAAAAAAGATCGATTAACAAAAAAAAATAAGGAATCTACATGATGTAATGTGGGATTTAAGGTGGAGGTTGACTTTTTTATTTAAGAAAATTTTATGTAATAATCTTCACACCACTCGAGCGTTTTACATAGGTTGTCAGCTCCTGCATCGCAAAATCGCCCTATTAATTAAAACTAATTTATAGAGGTCTGCAAATCCTATGATTTCCCCGTTACATATTACATGAATATATATATTAAACGGCAGCGATTAGTGGCTCGTGTAGCTGTCTAAGGATATAACCTTCACAATACAATAAGTAAAGTATGAAACTAGTTCCATTTGGAATTTACAATAAAAGTAAGTCAGATTTATTCTGTTTTAAATAGTATGGCACATATTTACATGTTCTTTTAATGTTTATTATTCACCATGGGGCACAAACAAAGCTTATCTTGTGGCAGCCGATGTTCTTAGCCAAACTGTCCGTCTCTCAGGTCTTGGTTGTAGGAGTGCCGTTTGAAGCAATGGTGGGGTTGGACATCTCTTCCTATGCCCGAGTAGGAAGGGATTGAAATCTGGTTTGATATAAATATAAACAGGCCGTCAGATTTCTCCGTCTTAAACTTCCTTGGCCTGTCTTCGGAACTTGTCTGCCCTCAGACAGGGGTAGCGACAGGGTCTAAAGTCAGCCAAGTTATAGTACAAAGGGATTTACAAGCCTAATAATATTTAACGAAATAGTCTAACACGAACGATATTGAGTTGTTGATATAGACTGTAGACCCAGAAAAAAATTTAAGAAAGTTAAATCAGTGTAATCACTCTACCATTATTAATGAATAATGAACACCACGGAACAGGATAAAAACACGTCAGTACTTGTAAGATATTGTTGTGGAAGAGAATGCCCTGTTATAAGGTGCATGTTTTATAATGCTAGTGTGTCTTGTTCATTCCATACGGGTCTTTCTTTTGAAGATAGGGAGGTGGGGCGAGTCTTTCAGATATATTCACCCTTAATTTTACATTGTCAGGTATTGGCGGAGTTTGAGCGATGAAGGTAGATTAGGGTTTTCTCTCATGGAGGTGTCAAATTTGCATCCTTCGCCAGGGGAGTAATTGCGTGTCAACCCAGTCGACACATGGTGGTTGCCGTTGGCCGGTAAAATGCCATATCGATGTTTTTCACATGTGACACATGAGAACAAAAAATAACATTGTGGAAAAGCAGACAAATGCCACTTTCTGTTTCAGGTTATAGAATTCGGTGAAGTATTTTTCTGCATTTCCCCCGTGGCACTGATTAAAGCTCCTAAGGAATATATTCTAATAATTACATTGTTTGATTACCCATACACGCCGCCCACACAATGTTTCTAATAAATATCCTTTTAGTTCAACTAATATTAAATAGGGAAATTGTACCTTGAGGCGCATAAGGTATCTTATTCAATATTTTATCAAAAATATTTAGACTTGTTTGAATTGTACACCGTATCAGAATATTATAATAGCGGGACACACAATAAAACTGGTAAACAGATCTGGATATAACGCAAAGCCTGGGGATATTTTGATAATTAAATTCACAACGATTTATTATTTTGATAGATTATTATTTGCTTACATAGAGTTTCCATGAAAATGCATGTATATGATTTATAGAATGTAAAACGTCAATTCTTTACCGGTGGTTCTGGACTGCTATTTGCATTTTGCTCACATTATGTATGTATGATGTATAATTATGTAATGTATTGTATGTATATGTATGTATGTATGTATGTATGTATATGTATGTTGAATTATTATGTATGTTGAATGTAGAATGTATGTATGTATTATGTATGTATGTATGTATATGTATGTATGTATGTATGTATTGTATGTATGTATGTATGTATGATGTATGTAGTATGTATGTAGTATGTATGATGTATGTATGTATGTATGTATGTATGTATGTAGTATTATGTATGTATGTATGTATGTATGTATGTATGTATGTATGTATGTATGTAATGTATGTATGTATGTATGTATTGTATGTATGTATGTATGTATTGTATGTATGTATGTATGTATGTATGATTATGTATGTATGTATGTTATGTATGTATGTATGTATGTATGTATGTATGTATGTATGTATGTATGTATGTATGTATGTATGATGTATGTATGTATTATGTATGTATGTATATGTATGTATGTATGTATGTATGTATGTATGATGTATGTATTGTATGTATGTATGTATGTATGTATGTATGTATGTATGTATGTATGTATGTATGTATGTATGTATGTATGTATGTATGTATTGTATGTATGTATGTATGTATGTATGGTGTATGTATGTATGTAGATGTATGTATGTATGTATGTATGTATGTATGATGTATGTATGTTATGTATGTATGTATGTATGTAGTATGTATGTATGTATGTATGTATGTATGTATGTATGTATGTAGTATGTATGTATGTATGTATGTATTGTATGTAGTTGTATGTATGTATGTATGTATTGTATGTATGTATGTATGTATGTATGTATGTATGTATGTATGTATGTATGTATGTATGTATGTATGTATGTATGTATGTATGTATGTATGTATGTATGTATGTATGTATGTATGTATGCATGCACGTATGTATGTATGTTTTTAACAATAAAACCATTTTGATATGGTAAGACTGATATTTCTGAGGCTTTGAATTGAGAAGATTTGTCAGAAACAGATAATAACTTTGAAATATATTATCACTTGAAACAATACTCGTATTTTCGTCAGATTGACTGAATAGCAACAAACCTTTCTTAGTAAACATATAATATTATGATTGAGCTCAACTGCTTAAAACATAAACATTGTAATCAGAAATCAAATCCAAAATCGATCCAAGTTTCTCATTTTGAGTTTGACTACAGCGAAAGTCACCATGTCTCGGTGGATTCTGATTTCAAATATTTCCAGATTGTTATAGTTATTGTTCTTTCTATTTCTTAACACTCCCAGTTACATGATTGCGACAAAGTAATTGCCAGTGTGGAATTGTTAAAATGCTTAACTGACACCCGTCATGTATTTGTTTACACAACGGTACCATAGTAACTGGTAAGATCCATGTCAGAATACATTCTACTATGACGAGGGTAGGGTACAAAACTATTGTAAATCGAGTTACGTTGAGAGATATGTTGAGCGTTGAAATACCGCGCGCCTTGTGTTAAATTGACATTTTTGTTTGAAGAAATATCTAAACTAAATAATTGGTTACAAATTTGTGGAAATAAGACTATCGTAACTCGAATTAAGATGGTCTTACAACCAATTTTTAATTTTCCTTTCAAATTTATTAATCCTAAGTAAGAGTTACGATATATTTTTTTGCCAAATAAGCGTCAAACTGTTTAACAAAATTGTTTATTTGTTTGTTTTTAGGCTGTAAACTATTCTGTGGATCATTATATAAGCACCCGTTGCTAGCTTATCGGTGTTCATCTCAACCCGTAGAAAGTTGTCAAAATAATAATTTATATTTGTACAAAACATTAGAACTAAAAATTCATAACTTTTATATTAAGATTCTAATCTACAATTTCTACCGTAATTCAAATCCAAGCAAACCATTTTAAGTCTTCAGCGGTGGTAAATGATTGTATCAGGGACTCAAACCTAGACCATTTCAATGAACTCTCGTCATATTGGTGATTTGATACTGCCCATGGCATTTGGTCAGTTTGGCGAGGAAAAAGAGAACCATTGCCCATTTTGATAAATTGTTTCTTTAAGGTTCTATTCGTCTCTAATTGTTGTCCACGCTTATCTTGTTTCAATAGCTCACAAAAAGTTATCAATACATTAAGAAGCTATGTATCAATCACGATTGAGTCCATTGTTTTAAAATTTCAAATAAAAATGGAGGATGCTCCCTAAAGAACTCCCCCTTTCTGATTGCATGATTTAAAAAGGATGAGTCCTTCTTTGACCTGGTAAGTTGTTCACAAATGCTCAGACAAAAATAGGAAGGTTTCTTTGCTAACCAAACTTGTGGAGGTCCATGAAGATTACAAATGTCCAAATAGTATTGAAATTCCTTTTTGAGATCAATGAAGATTGTCATCATTTCCACCCAAAAATATCACGAGTTAAAAGTCATCAGAACATGGTTATCAATGTTTCATGAGTCTTTACTAAAGCCGTACTTGAGTCTGACAGTCTCTGTGTTCCAAATCTCAAATTCATCACCATGTCATATTGATGACAAAAGGATTGAGTAATAGACTTATTAGTGAAATGTTGGCGCCACATTAACATGTGACTTATACACGTGATTAAAATCCAATGCTCCTCATCCTCCTTTTGTTTATGAATCATCCAATGATATTTTGTTGTTTAAAATCACGTGCACACATCTGCATGGCTGATTAAAGAGCGAAGAGCTTGTTTTGAAATTGTTTAAATGGACAATATTCCATTGATTTGGGAAAAAGATCTTTTACAATTGTAACATTGAGAAAACTCAATTGTCTTTTTTTCCCTTTTGAGCTGATAATATGTATCTCGACGTCCAAATCGTCGCAATAAAATATTATGTCAAGGTGCTACAGCGACAAGTCCAGTAAGGTCAGTTACTCAGGTCAGACAAGAGATCATTATCCATTTAATAACACGTCTATGTCTGGCAAAGAAAAAGTCAAGGTGTTAACTCGTCTGTTAAAAAAGTGTTATTCTAGAATTTCTCATTAAGAACAAGCTATTTTTACTCGGAAAATCATGTACCTGGTTTGATTTGTATTGAGGAGCCATTCAATTACACAAATTTTATTGATCTGAGATTTTCTCAATATCTGTTTTTATCACGAAAGAAGACATCATCAATTCATTGTAACGACTTGTTGAGTCTTACTTGAAATCTCAATTTCTTACCTACCTAATCGAGTCATGCTATAGGAAAGGTTCATTATTCATATTCTCTCAATGTACTCAGGTGTGAATTGTGTACCTCTCCGGTAGCAGCGTTGTCTATGTTGACAAATGTAATATCTGTCACCTCTGGGGCGTGGTGTGTCGTCCTACATGTTAATGGTTGCTTGTGACCCCATGTGCATTGCTTAGAAGAAATTTAGTGGATATTGTGTCATTCGCAAGATTAAGACTTACATTACGAAACTTAAATCAATAAGAATAAAAAATAAAGCAAAGAGAAAAAAATGTATTTCCTGATGGCGATGTCACGATATTTGATAGTAATTTCTACAGATGGTAACAAGTTTAAACGGTAATCTGATCAAACTGCATGTAATAGATTTACCATTGATAGTCATGACATCGTTTCCGTGACGCTCTCCGCGTTTAAACCAATCCTCATAAACTTTTTTCTGGCTTAAATTATCTCCGCACGCCTATATCATTGGTTTCAAATTAAAATGTCGTATTTAAAAACACAATCTGTTTTCGAGTAACATCATTAGACTTAATTGCTTCATTTTATTAGCAATTTTATGCGTCTGTCAGATTCCTGCCATATCTTTTATTCGAATATATCCCAGTCTTAAGAACACATTCTCCTCGTATTAGCTTGTACTGAATAATGGGGTTCAAAGCCACAGAAAATGTTTGATAACCTTTCATATCAAATTAAATGCAAGCAGGAAATGCGATGAACCGTATTTTATCTGAATCCAGCAATTAGAGCATATAATAGATCGCGACGAAAAAAAAAAAGAATCAATAATGTCCAATTTAAAAAAAAAATCAAACCTTTTTACTATTTTTAAAGTTTTTATTTTCGATTTGTTGATGTAATAGAATTGAAACTAAATTTCATATCATTTTGAAATCTCAAGATGACGTCGTATTCATAACTGTTTGCATTGCCTTCGTGTTTAATATTGAAGAAATTGGACTTGACGTCATGACTCGTGATGTCTTAGAAAATCGCAGTTAAAGTCATTATTTCATGGATTCAGATAATGTCCATGAAATTACATTGCTCAAGTCAGAGTTTTGGTAGTCCAGATACCACTTAACGAGACTTGTTTTTTCTTGTTGTTGTTTTTTTTTTTTTTGCCCTATAATCGACTCAGCTTTAAGAAATCGCGTTCGGTTTTCTTGCGTGTAACGGACTCATAACGAAAAAAAAAGTACACTCGAACGCACCAGAGACTTTCTCGTTAAAGCGGTATCAAGTTTGAGGTTTATTTTTGGTGTTCTTTTTAATCTATTAGATTTAGGTTGGCGAGAAAAGCAATCAACATCCATTCAATACGTATCTATCTAAATTTTTGACACTCCACTTGGTTTTCTTCGGCAAAGTCGGATTACCTTGTCAGTGGTTTTTATAACTTGAGATGGACTTTGAAGTGGAATATTTGACCTTTAACAGAATGCATTGGATTTTACAATTCTTTGGTTATAGAGAAATTGAATGGCCTAAATCCTTTTTCATTTACTTCAATCAATATCATCAGTTAAAAAGGGGAGTCACAAACGGTTGACAAATTAGGCTAGTTAGACAGAACAATGCCAACCCGTTTTGTAATTCATCAAAAAGTACAGGCGCAATTCTGATATCAACGGAAAACATTTGTTTTTCGCAATCTGCAGTGTTTTCTCTCTATGTTACTACAGTTATACACAGCATATTATAGGGCATTTCCAAACATTTATCTTATTCAATGTCCTTCATAAGGAGTAATTTATTCCAGTTGAAAACCATATGGAAGTAAATTTCCATTTTATGTATTTCAAACCTGCTGCTAAGCGCACTTAGGTGCTGACTCACACCATAGTCGAATGGAGCAATTAGTGACTCAAAGTTCTGCATCATTGTCACCCTCCCCTGTCATTGACCGCTTTCGACATCGCTTGCCTTTGTTGCAAGACTAACAAACAACTTCACTGCTATTTGTATAGCATTTCATGTTGCAGTTAGTATATTTGGATAAAGAGGCCAAGTTAGCAGGAGATTAATGGATGGTCCAACCGAAACTTTTTGGCAATTTCCGTCTGGTACGTTTCGCTTGCCTTCGTTTTGTTTTCTTTCTTTTTTTTCTTGTTCTTTTGGTTTTATTAACTTTTGAGTTGGCACTGTTTTATTTATTTTCCATCCTCTGAATGTTAATTACACAATGTCCACTGCAATATCTATCTTTATCTTCGTGTTCCATCTGTAATTATTTATACTGAGGGTATGAGCTTTCTTGGCAGTATATCATTGTGTGTTCACAATTTGATAAAATAATAAATGTTTATGATTGTTCATTTGAAAAAAAAATATAAACTAGAAAAGTCAAGTTCAGGGCAAGTTTAATTGTTTCATTTAGTTGCATTTACATAATTTCTTGTCCGTCCTCATCATCTCTTTTATGAATTCGATATTGTATATATTTTCATTTATAAAATGGAAACGTAGTTACAATCTCAAAAATACAAACTAGAATAATTACAAACATAGTGTGTACGAGGTTGCAACGGAAAGAATATATTCCCGATTATCTATATGAAAATAAATACACACACACACACACACTTGAACTAAGGTCAGGATACAACACACTTTTTTGGGTTTTGATAATCTCAAAGCAAAAGTAAAGATGACGTGTGATTGACCGCCACAAAAACGTTCCCATCAGTTACTGAACTCAATGCTGTAAAATTAAGAGATTCCCCCCCCCCCCCCTTTTTTTTTTTTCTTTTCTTTTTTTTTTTAATTTTAAAAGGATCCTCGTCTCTGTCAGAAATTCTACAAGGTCATCATTTTTTATATGTTTCGGTCGGCGTAAAGTAACAAATACCAAAAATGTTCCAAAACACAGTCATTCAGTTTTGTGACATTCATCAGTACACTAACGGATGAATGACGTGAGCTTTTTTGTATGTGAGTAAAGAAAACGCGACCTTTTTGTGAGTTCTACCTGGCTGATTAAATATTTTGTGCCTAAGTTTTGAGTTTTCAAGGCCAGTACAAATGCATAAGAGTCTTAATAACACTCCGTGATTCTAAAATTAATTGTTGGTTTTTATTGTTGCGATCTTTTAATTTTGTGGATAGTATTTAAAAGAATCGAAATAGAATTGGTCCGATCTATTATTTCCGACTTTTGACTTCCCACCTCTGACTAACTTTTTATAGGCTTTTAAATATTTCATTCATGATCCGTCGACTTATTTTATCTTTTCAAGTTGAAATCATTATTTCAGTACTAATACGTTTGCATTAAAAAAGGAATTTCCACCATCAAAACAATGAAATATAATGAAAATCGGAGGCATCATCGAATTGAAAAGGATGCATTGATAGTGGTCCGACATTCATCTTTGCCTCGTGGAAATGGATTTTTTTCACCCTAACGCATCTGAAGGCCTCCTGTTTAACCAGATAACTGTCGTACTCTGGAAAAACACGTATTAAAATTTGGCCAGAAAACTCGTCTTTCAAATATCAATCGACTTAAATTACCCTCATCTTAACTAAAAACTCCGAAACCCGGACCTCCCGAGGTCCCAGATTTGAGAGTTGTTTTTTTTTTTTGTCAAGATGAGGGTAATTTATATAGATGAATATTTGAGAGACGAATTTTCTGGACAAATTTTTAATACGCGTTTTTCAAGGTACCTACGGCAGTTAACTGGTTTAATAGTTAAATTGAATTCTATAACGTTAATGTCCCTCGAATCTTTCCATTCATTATTAAATCCGGAACAAAGTTAATAGGTCTATGTGGTATCGCAAACGTTCACTGATAAATTTAACTCTTTCACGTCGAGACCGAATTTCTACCAAAATTGTATTTCCTTACAGACCTGACCCTGTTCCACCAAAGTGACATAAACAGCGATGTGATTCGGACTTAGATTGATACTCAAAACGTATTGCTGAGCCTCAAGCTTTGGTATCATATCCGAGTAAAACGAAATCCCACATGTAAAGGATTATAAGACACTTAAGAGTGCTATGATTGAATAAAATACAATTAATAAATGTATGAATTCCATGTGGATTTGTTTGACCGAGGCATTTAAAATCAAATACTCATTTTCAAATAGATGGACCCTTTTGCAAAATGAGCAATCGATTGGAACCTGCTAAGAATTAAATAACAAATATTTATTTTTCAATTTTTGTTATAACTAATTTGTTTCCATATTCATTACTTCATAAAAGTGTTTATTTGTCTAGATACCCAATCATTTGGAGAAAAAAAACAAACAAATAAAATATACATTGGGTTACTTAGCCAAAAGTGTTTATTTGTCTAGATACCCAATCATTTGGAAAAAACAAGCAAATAAAATATACATTGGGTTACTTAGCAGCAAATCACCGAAACATTCAATCTGAATTTGTTTTAATGATTATAATCAAAAGATTAAAAGTGAATTCATATATATATATATATATATATATATATATATATATATATATATATATATATGAATGGATTGTGTATGTATGTATGTATGTATGTATGTTCAAGATGGCGGACAGGTCAGTCGGGTCTCTCGCAGTCTCTAGATCTACCGTCTCTTGTATCCATCATCCGTGGTAGCTGTCCTCGTAAACACAGACAATGTCTAGAAGGAGTATAGGACTTGTGACAAGGGTCAGATTTCTTGCCAAAGAGTGTATCAAAAGTGGTAAAATTCGACTAGACTTCGGACAGAATGGTTACAATCTTGTAAAACGTGTTGTGAATGGCGGAAATAGTATTGTGATTTGTTTGACATTTCTAATTGGCTCCAGTATCAGCATGAACCGACCAGTAATTCTTCTTGGAATAAGTTTATACAACAAGAAGGTATGTTCAGACATACTATATCTACACAACCCATTAAAATTAAACCAACTTTTTGTCACTCCAACCCATCGAAATGGATAAAATTATTTTCAACACTACACAGTGTTTTCATCAAAAACAACACATTCCAAATCCAAAGACCCGATAATGGACAGCCGTTTAGCATTGAATTTCTCCGCTACTGCAAACGAATCTTAACAAAATTCCCAGATGGACCTATGAAAAAAATTATAAAAGACCCGATCTTCAATTATGAAGCTCTATTAAAATACATCGAAATAAAAATAATAGATATAAAGTCCTCCATTATGCCCTCCCTTATCCAAAACAACACACCAAGAGCACAGGAGGAAAAAGAGGTGACATGACAAGAACTCACAGCAATATTCGTAAAACACCAACGAAAAGCTATTGATATTATTAGAAACGGATGTAAACAAACACACTCAAGTTGTGAGATAGATATCAACACAGTAGAGACTGCCTATAAAGAAAAATGTCAACGAAACAATATAAACATTAGTGACACACCCTGGTCCGATGATGTCACTATCCCCCCTCCCGCATGGACATCATCAACAAGTGAGTTTACAATCGACGAACTCACAAGCTGTGTTAAAAAATTACCAAATGAAAAGTCACCCGGGGCAGACGGTGTCACCTATAGATAGAATGCGCTTGGCCAAGGAGTTCACAACATTGCCATCCGGAAGTATAACGGACCAACACACAAACTCTGTGTAACCATGAACTTTTATAGTCTTGTTAATACAGTTTAGTGAGAACAACTTACAAACGCGGATGGCAAAAACAATAACAAAGGCCTGAGTGACGTCATCTGCATACTATCTATAAATATATAAAACAAAATATAAACAAACTGGCACCAATTTTTACGGCCATCTTTAACACCTGTTTAAAATATCAAAAAGTCCCCCCAGACTGGAAACACAGTATCATAACACTGGTACCAAAAAATAATGGGAACAAGGACAACGCCGACGACTAGCGACCTATGGCCTTATTACATCTTCATCATCGTCATCATCATTATCATCATTATCATCGTCATCAACACTAATATCATTATTACCTCTGGGACATTCTGTGGCAGAGTCTGAAACTTCACTGTTCAAATTAATACTCCAGCTCTATACATTGTACATTATTTTAGGAAATGGTATTATGTCAATGAATATGTTACCCTTGTTACATTATCATGTATATTTCCTGAAATAAACAATTTTGATATGTATGTATGTATGTATGTATGTATGTATGTATGTATGTACGAATGGATGGGTGGTTGGATGGATTCTAGAAATAAACATTCTTGATATGGATGTATGTATAAACACACACATTTATATACATATACAGATTATATATATATATATATATATATATATATATATATATGTATGTGTGTGTGTGTGTGTATGTGTGTGTGTGTTAGTTACAGACTTCAGAATTACATACCCTAGGCCTGGAGTTTGATTCTTAGTGTAACAACCTGTATGTCCTTTATTCAGGCAATCTTGCTCCACCCCCTCCCCTTGTATTTCGCCTAGATATCTACAAATATCACCTTACGTGGATATTGATGAGCTTTTGAAATTGCAAACATTATTGAATATTTTCAAATCTGGAAGCCCTAAAGGATTCCATTTGTTTCAAAAACATACAAAGTAAATCATTTCCATGATCAAAGAGTCAAGTTACACTCCACCATTTTATATTCTTGAATTATGTTAGTCCGTTATTTATCCGGATGGCAATGTTGTGAGCTTCTTAACCAAGCGCATGCTATCTATAGACTTCCATCTTCTTTTCACGTACTAATCCATTCCTTATTTTTCCGCTCCTTCCCAGGCCATACATGAACGGTGTCCATACCAGGTTGTGTTCCATTCCATTTTGAACCCATCTCTTTTAAAATAACGTCTTTCATGGACCTATTAATGTTTTGAAAACGGCATTTTTATTACATTTCTAGCTGTTTGAAGATTAATTTAGTTCGGTCAAATGTTTCTAGTTCTCGTTATATAACCGATAATAAATAGATGTTACCAAGACTGACGTACTTTGCTCCACTGCAAAAACTTAATATGTTATCCCTGAAACAGTATGGGTTTTAAAGAAAATATAACTTAAAGAGGGAAACTAATTAATCTATGTATTTAAAATACGGGAAAAGAATGCTTTGTCTTTTGTCCTCAGCATATGTTATGGCCATGCAAAAAAAAAAAAAAAACACTGCAATACGGCGAATACTTTAATAGCTTGGATATAAATCATGAAACGAACTTTATTATTAAGTCGAGTTATAGATAGTATAAAGTTGACGTCACGCCTGTCATTGTTATTGCTTTTTGCCATTCGCGTTGATGAGTAAGACTCATTAAAATGTGTTAACCAGACTAGAAACGTTCAAGGTTACACATAGTGTGTTAGTCCGTTATTTATCCGGATGGCAATGTTGTGAACTTCTTAGCCAAGCGCATACTATCTATAGATTTCCATCTTCTTTTCACGTACTAACCCACTCCTTATTTTTCCGCTCCTTCCCAGGCCATACAAGAACGGTGTCCATACCAGGTTGTGTTCCATTCCAAGTTACCCTAGGTGCATGTCGAGGTTACTGTATCTCTTATGCCATCCCGTCTCCTTTGGTGACCCTGAGTGTTAACCCAAGCCACATCATCACCTCCAGGGGCGAATGCTGCGGCATTGTTGAAACTTATGATGTGAGTATATGCAATATCTGCTAACTTTTTAGCTCAAAATAGAGATCCCAGTATTTTTTGATAGTCACAAAATATGATCATGGAACAAGGCTCCTACGCTCTCAACATAAGAATTTAGAATTTGATTACTTACGAGTTGCAAAAGAAGTTGAAGTAAAATTTCCTATGAAGTCAAATCTACAACGGTGGCATGCAAGTGATCTTTCTTTAAAATGTGAATGGGAATTTGCCGTTTTAAAACTTTAAATAAGACAATGAGGTACTCGCCTTATCGCTGTTACAAAACTATTAAAGAAAACGCAGAGAGTATTATACAGATTTTGACCGATATCGAGAATTATATTGATCCGAGAACGAAGCACCAAGTTTACGAGGTGCCTCTTCGAGGCCAATGCGTTCCCGATTTTGGTCAAAATTCGTATTATAACATCTCCCTCTCCTCCTTAAGATAATTCAAGAATATAAAATGGTGAAGTGTAACTTGACTCTTTGATCATGGAAATGATTTACTTTGTATGTTTTTGAAACAAACCAAAACATAGACAAACATTAATGCTTTGGAAAACCCCGATATGTACATAATTATTGCATGTCTGATAACTCACCATAACAAACATGTTAAATCAAACCCATAACTGTATTCGGTTATCAGACCTGCCAATATGGGCATATAGGATTACACTCAGTTTTGATTCTGAAGGTGACGGCTACCTGTCAAAAAGAACACAATCTCAATATTGAATTATTTTGTGGAGGAAATTACTTACCCAGAAACCGCGAAATTCTAATTATTAAGAACTGACTCTTTTTATAACAAATGTAAAAATGTATTTTGTCTATTGATTACGTTAGTTTGTTTTAACTTATTCCCAATCATTAAATTATTATATTGTATTAACATCTAAAGTCAAATTTAGAATTTAAAATTATATCATTTATTTTTTTCTCCATTTAAATAACCCAATTTAAAAAAATATTGTAAATGTTAAGATTGGCTGCAGATGGGATAGTTGATATACATTTATTCTATACGTGTCGGTTCTGTAGCTTAATCCGTTGGCTAGTAGTTGTAAAAGGATAATTTAACGATTAAAGTAACATTAGACTTTGGAATGAGATAACATCTGCTTTTATAATTTGCTATTTTCTGGATCACAAGTAATTTCTTTCTGGGACATACGTTTTATATCACTTTTGTCATCTCTGTTTATAATAAGAAAAAAAAGCTGATGAAGTTAAGACATATGATGAATATCTAAAGTCTTAATCAGGGGTTTAGTTTAAACCTGATTCTAAAGCAAAATTGACCATCGAAAATTGTGCATCGTGCATGTCCAGGTTATTCTCTTTTTAAGACTATATTATTGGATTAAATAGCTTTTAAATTGATGTAAATGTTTTGTTGAACAACCAAAGTATCTATGTGTCATTTTTGTTTTTTGTTTTTTTTAAAATAGGGATGATGTATCAATGTTATATGATTAGTAAATATACATTTGTGTTTATTCCACATATACTTTTTGCAACCAATCATAATATTATTATGAATTATTATTATTTCTAAATAGCGGAGAACCCGTAATATTTTCGAAGAAACAAAACTGTAATGAAGAAGTATTTATCTATTTTGATTATTATACTACTATGTTGGGGAAATTAACGTAGATCAAGATGAATCTTTGGAGCCATCAACGATAAAATCGGTCCGGTCCGATAATCAAAACCTTTAGGTGTGCGCAAATGAATTTATCTACAGGATGGCCAGATGACGATTCCCAAGGCCAAGGTCAAATCATGGACCAAATAAAGAATTTAGCCTTAATATGATAAAGGATTTGCAAGCTACTCGTATATCAATATGTAAAAAAGAGTTTGATAATTTTTAGATTTGCCAGTAATTCTGTACTCGTTGGCAAAAATTTAACATAAAATGTTAACCCCCAACCTTATTTTTTAAAAGACTAGATTAACTGCAACATTTTGATTTGATAGTATAAGCAAGTCTATCTTTTCGAACTGACGTTTCGAGATACTCTATCACCTATTCTGACGAGTAAATGCAAAATATATAATCCTTTTAATATAATAGATAATGTCAACAATTATAAATGCCCCCGTTTAACGGATAGTTTAATTAATGTTTCATAAGTAAACTTTTCCAATAAAAGAAAAACTTAGAATCTTATTTGATCGAAGAGATCTTTTTGTATAAAATGGCAATTCATTTTCAAGCAAGTCGACAAATTACATGACAAATATATCTTTAAAATGTGGAAAAAGAACTCTGAGTCAGTTCTGATATTATAAAAGCAGGGAAAGATACAGAGAAAATCAATAAAACCTTTTAAAACAAGTGCTCAAATCTCAAATATGAAAAAATATAATTACATAAAAAGAGTATACGTACTTTCAAGATAATAACATGCAAAAATATTTTTAGAAAACACTCCGGAATTATTAAAAAGATATCTAGATCAACACCTCATTACTTGTCAGAATAAATTCCCTGGCTTTATTCTTAATCATTATCGAGAGTATAGGCCTAGTACGGTCGCTATTCTTTCAGAACTCTCATTAAAAATGAGACCCTGTCTCGAAACACTTCTTATAACAGGCAATTCAGCACCGATGTAATTTAACAACTTCCGTTTTCCTTCCCCAGGTTCGAGTGATAGTGAGCTGTCGAAATGGCTATCAAATGAAAGTATTCAAGTCTGCCAGATCCTGCAGCTGCTCAGTTTGTAGGAGAGAACAATAAATTGATTGGAATCAATACAAAAGCCTTGTTATTTCCCATTTCTCTTCTATCATTTTATGATTTATCGATTGACATGTCTATCAAACAAGTTGAGTAGTGAGAGAAAAAAAAAAAAAAGAAAAGAGAGAGAGAGAGAGAGAGAGAGAGAGAGAGAGAGAGAGAGAGAGAGAGAGAGAGAGAGAGAGAGCGAGAACTAGTTGAAGAAAATAAAAACCCCAACAAAATAGGATAAATTTCTTATCGTATTTAAGGTTGAATATAGGACTTCTCATTTAAATGCCTTTTATAATATAATATATATATAATATAATCTCAAATTTCTTGTTATGTTTCCTTCACAGACCGTTTTTACACATATTTGAATAGGAACAATACATCAAAATGGCAATATAAAGTCGAAAATAACTGTTATGGACTACCAAAGGTATTGAAAATAGTTCATGAATGAATAATAATAACAACAATAATCATAACAGCACCGATAACGATACAAATCATACATAAGTTTTAGAGAAATTAGTATGATTTAAAATATTACCATTTTGAAATGCATTTTTCTTGTCCACATTTACAGACCAGTATACAAAGTATAAAAGTAATGAAAACAATTATATCCACATGGCAATATCCTTTTTTTGGTATCATTTCTTTTTTCTTTCTGTCATTTTTTACAATATTGTGCTGATAAACTCTTCGTGGCTTACACAGAATGGTCGAAATTATCGCCTTCACCAACTTAAAAAAACGCAAAAAAAAAATTATATTTAAAACAAGCTTCTTATAGAATACAATACAATAACTAATAAGAGATAATTTAGGCCAATAGTGTGGCCTTTGGTGCTCTGATATGCATTAGTAAGATATAAAGGACAGGATGTTAAGTATAAAACAAACATTATTTCCTCATCGAATTCCAATTTAAGGTGATCAAATCCATTATTAACTCTGTTCTTAAAAACGTTCACATTTCTCGCAGTTCTTGAAGAGGGTGGAGAGTTACAAATATCTCATCATCCATCGTGGCTTGTGCTCTTGAGCACGTTGCTGGTCTGTGTTGCTTTTTAAATCGCATTTGGCCATTCTTAGGTTATTTAGATATATCATTCTTGTCTTCCTCTAGCTCTCTTTCCTTCAATCATCCCAGATGTTACCAACTTTTCTATTCCGTTTCTTCTCCACACATGTCCCAGAATCCGTAGCTACCTCTTTCTGATGGTATCGATCAACATTCTTGCCTTTTTCACCTTCTCCAACACTTCCTTGTTCGTATACATGTCTGTCCATGATAGTCTCAACATTTTTCTATACATCCACATCTCAAATGCCCCTAACCTCCTCGTACAAATAAATACCGTCCTGAAAATTAAAGAGTGGGCATGTATTGTGGTCGAACATCGGTCTTTATAAACACTACATAACAGAACTCACGTCACAAAATGAAATTAGTAAAAAAAAACAAGTTTACAAATACAGAAAAAGTCGGTTGCTTTTTAGCAGAGTGTGTAGACAATCAGAGATGAAAAAACAATCCACTTATGCAACTTAGTACCAATTAAAATCAATCTGAGTCAGGACCCACAAAATAAAGCTTAACATCAAACTTGGACTATAAAAAGCGCTAGTATAATCAATCCTCTTCGAGATAAAGAAGAACACATATTATATACTTTTCAACAATCCTCAAAATCAAATACCCGAATCATCCATCATCCATCGTCACCATCATCATCATCATCATCATCATCATCATCATCATCATCATCATCATCATCATCATCATCATCATCATCAAAATCATCATCATCATCATCACCATCATAAGCAGCAGCAGCAGCTCAAACAACAGCAATAAACCTCTACAGAAAAACCGAGTAAAAGACCAACCTTTCTAAAAATTCTAGAAAACATTTGGAGAATAATAGTACTAGTGGTAGGCGAAATATAAACACCAGGAAATAGAGTAATGACAACCTTTTTTTTTGAAAAAGAAGAGCCAAAACGGAACAGAAGACCAAAGACAATTATAGATTAACAATAAGAAAATACGTAAAGCGTGTGCTGAAAAGTAAAATAAAACTTTACAAAGTCAAAATGTAGAGGAAATTTTAGAAATTTGATCCAAAATAAAAGAGCGGAAGCAAATGATGTCAATGATAATTCGACAACTAGACGGGCCACAAGTCATATTAAGCGTCTCTTCCACGCCTTTTTTGTCCTCTATTTATATAACAATATTTATTTAAAGTAATAGAATTTCCTTTATCATTCGTCAGTGGGAATTTATCTTTAAGGTCTGTCACGAGAAAAGATGGATTTAAACCAAGCAAAGTGACCAGTCCGGAGATAATGATGACGATAATGATGATGATAATGATGATGACGACGACGACGACGACGATGATGATGATGATGATGATGATGATGATGATGATGATGATGATGATGATGATGATGATGATGATGATGATGATGATAATGATAGTGGTGTTGGTGGTGGTGTGATAGGCACACACCACAAATGAATTTTCTAATTACTTACACTGTGGTTGTGGTGATGGTGGTGGTGTTTGTGGTCGTAGTGATAATTGTGGAGGTAGTGGCAATGTGTGGCTATGTGACCTTGTGGTAGGACACTCGCCTCCGGATCGGAAGGTCATGAGTTCGAGTCCAGCTCTGAGTGGCGCATAATTGATTCCCTGGAAAAGGCTATTTACTCACAGTCTCTCATCGTATTCAGAAGTAAAATGAGTACCAGGCCGTTAACAGCGTTGTTTCTATTAAGAAAAAAATGCAATATCGCCTAACAGTGTCATGTTTTGTACTTAATGTTAAGCAATACGGTTGGCTAAGGACCTCTCGTCAAACGCTTTGAGCAAGTTTAGTTGATATTGCTCTATATAAATGCTCATTTATTTTTAAATGGCGTGGTAATGGAGATGAAGATGGAAGACGAGCAAAAATTGGTCTTTTTCCTCACATGATTGCGTTTTTATGGGAGATACCAGCCATTTGTCTTTGCCAGGTTTACAGTTGTCTTTGTATTTTGGATACGACAGAGTTGGTGGGGTCCATGTTAGAATGTAAACAGTGACTTCATTGAAATAGAAAGAACTTCGTTACCTATATTTTGACAGACTAAGGCGTATTTGTTGTTTTAGAAGGCTATGTGGTCTCGCTTTCGGATCTGAAGGTCCTTGGTTCGAGCGCATAGTTGAGTCCTTGGAGAAGGCTCTTTACTCACATTCTCTCACCGTACTCAGGTGTAAAATGAGTACCTGGCCGTTAACAGCGTTGTCTTTGTCCAAAAAATTGTAATATCGCCTTACAGGCGTCATGTCCCGTCCTACATGTTTAACGTTGCTGTTGATCAGGGACCCCTTGTAAAGCGCTTTGAGCACATTTAGTGGATATTGCGCTATATAAAGCTTTATTTGTTTTATTTATTTATATTTTTTAAAGAATCATAGAAGCACAACAGTTGACACATTGTATTCAACACAATCCCTCTCAGATCGGTACTTTAATATTGTATTCATTATCCTTCTTACTAACACCAAAAACCGTATTCAGTAAACGATACATTCTTATATGAACACAGTCTATACAGAACTCTGTTTCTAATTTCATTGAGAAAATTGATTGAACCCAGCAAATGAAGGCTTTAAAGCGAGCTGAATAGATCATAATATAGCCTTTTTTGTAGACATGCAATCATTCAAACACATCGGAATCTATGGGAAAACTCAAAAACAATGTGATGGAGAGATCGGGGAAGGAATAAAATATATAATATAGGTTAGGCTTGAGCAAAATATAGAAGAAAAGAGAAAATAATGGAAGAAGATTGTCGACGACCAATTTTCTTCTTTACTTAAAAAGGATAGTAATAATTATGAAAATGATGGCGTAGACTAAGAGAATCAAACAAAATTACATTTGATCGATTTTTGATTTTTATCGGTGTAGCTATAAAATCAACGCATGAAAATTTGCATAAACATTTTACAACTGTTCTGAATTATCCAATAGTCTTTTTGATTTATAAATGATAGGCACACACCACAAATGAATTTTCTAATTACTTAAACTTAAACCGATTGCAAGATTGCAATTCGCAATGCAAAATGTTTAAGAGTACAATTAATTACATAAAAAATTTATACAAGTTATGTCTGAGACTGAAGTGCATCGGGGTTGAACCAGTAGGTGACGAAAAATACTGTGCAACAAGCCATAAATTATGGTGAATGCTTAGGCGTGTTTCTACATGATTTGGACTATACGTTATCCACTATAAACTAGTCAACTGTCGTACTCTGGAAAGAAACGTATTCACAAATTTGGCCAGAAAACTCGTATTTCGAATATCAATCAATTTAAATGGCCCTCATCTTGGCAAAATCTTTCAAACCTGAGAGTGCGGCTATGTAGACCAATGGTATGACACTCGATTTCGGATCGGAAGGTCCCGGGTTCGAGGCTCTCTCGGCGCACAGTTGAGTCCTTGGAAAAGACTCTTTACTCACATTCTCTCACCATACTCAGGTGAAATCGAATACCCGCATTAACAGCGTTGTCTCTGTAGGGAAAAAAATGTCATACCGCCTAACAGGCGTCAGTCAAGTCGCGTTCTACATGTTAGGTGTTGCTGTTAGTCAGGGACCCGTTGTAAAGCGTTTTGAACACGTTTCTTGGATGTTGCGCCATAGATATAAAAGCGCAACTTTTTTGTTGCCAAGATGAGGGATAATCAAATCGATCAATATTTGAAGGATGCGTTTCCTGGCCAAATTTTTCAATACGTGTCTATTCAGAGTATGGCAGTTAACTGGTTAATGGATTAAAGCACAGGCTACAAACAGGTCATGGTTTTATTCAAGTTCAGTTTAGTCTTTGTTGACAGCTGACAAGGCACGTGATTGTATTAAAGTAATCCATTTATACCTGCTGGTGCCACATGGGACCGGTGTACTATAGCCAACACTATAACTTGGGGAATGCTACAAACCGCCACATGCAAAGAAACGTGAGTGAGCCACCCTATGCGTGAGTGGAGAAAACGTCCATTTCAACACCCACAGTTATTCACCTATTCATGGAATTTTTGAATAGGTACATATCTATTGATGTCTGTGGTTGTAGGACTGATTATTGGGAAACTCTAAAATCGGGAGATCCTGTTCAGTCGGGATAATATCCCACCCACTTCTATACTGAATTGCTTCTTTTTCCACCTTCCTCTTTCCATTCCAAACTCTATTCTATTTTCTTCTTATATTTATTCTGAACTCATCACCTCCTTGATACTTGAAAAAGGAGGGGGGTTGAAGCGGAGTCTAATTCAAATAGATGTCAAGTTAAAATCACAAACAAAACAAAACAAACAAAACGTACCATCTTTAGTCATGACAAAAGTTCAAAAGAACCCGAGCAGGGCTTTGGTTTAAGTTCCTCTGAGGGCGCAAAGTTGAGTCCTTGAAAAAAAGCCAATTTCTCACATGCTCCCACCGCACCTAGGTGTAGAATGAGTACCTAGCTAATCATAACATTGACTCTGTCGAAATTTAAAATCGTAATAGGCGTTATGTCTCATCCTTTATTCTAAGTGTTGTTCCTAAAGAATCCATGTAAAGCGCTTCGAGCACATGTGGATATTGCACTATAGAAAAGCTCAAGTACTTTTCACTCGTTAAATCAATATTTGATTGCGACTGATAGTTTGGAATCCACGACGTATAAAAAAGGGAAAAGAAAAACAAACTGAAAAAGTACAGAAAAACGCAGCATTTCCATATTTAACAAAAGACCAAGTACAAAAATAAAAACTTTGAGTTGCGAAAAAAGGAATTGATATCTAAATAACAATATAAAGTACTAACTAAAACAAAGTCAAATGAAATACAAAAAAGACTGTGAATATCAAATTTAAAAATCCCCCGCATTCTAACCTATATGGTCTTCTTTTTTTAAAAAATCCCTTTATATATTGATAGTATGCGCTTAAGTAAAGGGCTCACCAGTTTTGCTCGCCTTATCAATCGTACCAAGACACAAAACTATGTGTAAGCGTTTAATGACTGATTGAAAGAATTAAGTGAAAATTTATCACCCTAAAGGCGGTCAAACAGCAATAAAAAAAGTGTAATGTAATGTCAACTTCATTCATCCTGTATAAAATAAACTCTAACACAGTATTGAGTTAATGAGTATCTAGATAGTTTTGAGAGCTATAAAAAGAACTGCACGACTGTCAATGTTAGAAAAGCACCCAAGTTAATTTATTTCCATTATACGCACCAACAGTAATCCTTACTTTGGTGTGATTTTTATACTCACACGTTTTCATCAAATTATGATTAAACTCGAACAAGCATTGATAATCCTCTTTCTAAATCCACGCTTATAGTCACTTGCTCGTCTTCCTATTTTCGAGGTTTTACTGCCGTCACTAGTGGTAAAAATAACAAAGAGAGCAGGTTTATTTTACGCCCATTGCTTCTGTCGATAATGAGGTAGAATTTACTCAAAGGTTCTTATCAGGCCCGGAAATTTGAGGCTGATCCTTCAAAGTAAAGGGAATTTCTAGTCCTTATAAAAACCGAAAGTAAACTTCGGAAAAAAAAACAAGTAAAATGAATTTTCAATTAGAGAATTTAGAATAGAGCATTTATATAGACAAATATCCACTAAACGGACTCAAAGCGTTTTACAAGAGGTCCCTAGCCAATAACAACACTTAACATGTAGGACAGAACTTGACGCCTGTTAGGCGATATTACATTTTTTCCCGACAGAGACAACACTGTACTCATTTTACACTGTTCTGTGAGAGAAAATGAGTAAAGAGTCGTTTCCAAGGACTCAACTATGCACCGCTAAGATCCGGTCACGAACCCTGGACCTTTCGATCCAACGGCGAGAGTCATACCACTTGACCACATTGCCGAATAAAAAGATATATTTTAAAATGATTTTAAAATTCGGACCTTGAAGCCAATTACCAGTAAAGTTTGGTATCCTGCGTATCAAAGAAATACACCGAGTGAACTAAAGAAAAATAGATGACCGAAGCCTACTTAATGTAACTATGCATCTTCAGTTTTGAAATCAAGGGGAGACATCAATATTCTAGCAGTTGTTCAATAACGGTTGAAGGAAATGGTTATAAAATGTTTAATGAATTAAAAGATTATTTACGTATTTTAAATCATTCTATTTCTATATTCATTTTTTATAATATTTTGTAGAACGGCTCAAGATTAGTTCACAGATCCATGAATCTCTTTTTTTTTTGATAATGAAATATATGTACATTTTGATATATTTTTGAATGTTTCCACATCTAGTACCAGAATTATGATTTGCTTTAGGTTTGTATTTTCTTGTGTCTAGCTAGTTAAAATCTTGGATATCTAACATTTATTTTCTATAACGAGGCACAAATTACATTGATATTATGATTCAGGCAATTCCTTCAGACTTTCAGATGCCGTGTGTTTAAAGAACATAATATGTGACATTTGGTTAACACTGCACACACTGTGTTTTTAATAACAATGGCTGTACAGGTAAATAAGACCTAATGTCTTAAGTTTTTTTCACCTCGTATTTAACACTTAGAGCTTATACTAAAATCAAATTAAGGAAAGCTCCATCAATATTCAGTTGAGATCAATTATTTGCTGCTTTATTGTTTTTGTTGTTATATCGAGGTGAAAGAGAGGTTTCTAAGTCCAAAACATTCTTCCCCACTATTTTGTATTGGAAAAATTTTTCTAATACTTTAAAATTCCGGACATGGGAAATAGATAATTGTGTTCCTTCTAACAATAATAATATTATGATCTTTTTGTCCAGAAATGGCAACTCATCTTTAGTTCCACTGCATTGCTAAATCAGTTACAAGGCTAATTATCTATACAAAGACATTCTCTCTCTCTCTCTCTCTCTCTCTCTCTCTCTCTCTCTCTCTCTCTCTCTCTCCCACCTCTCTCTCTCTCTCACACGCACACACATACACACACACATACACACACATAGTCACATAATAGACACACAGCCACATAGGCAATACTAGTCATACACTCACATTGTAATAAAAATAATCAAATTTGGCTATGACGCCATTGGGTATAACTTTGTTTTATGATGTCAAGTAAAGTGTTTAAATGTTTTGTCTAAATAAAAACGGCTTGAAGCAAAACGTTTTTTTTTTGCCAAACAACATAATATCGGGTTCAAGATATAACAAACCCGGAAAAGTTTAGATGTCTGTTGCGACCAGACTATACATAATGCAAGTCTGAAATTTCCCAACAATCAAACCCATTCTATTACTTTATGTACACTATTTTTCAAGACAAAATGTTGAAGAATGTCAACTCTACGATTGTTTTAATAAACGCACAGCATAATATTTGCCATAGCAAAGATTTGATTTTCTAATCTATAGAATAGTGATTCAATCCCTTGCATTATTCCAGGCTAATTCCGATGATCGTTTGTTCTTCAACAAGACAGGCAATTCGTACACTAGTCATACCATACTTAAAAAAAAAAAAAAACAAGACGTAACTTTGGAAACTTTCCATGCCGTGATTTTCATACGACTTTGGTATAATCAGCATAGTTTCTTTACCAATAAATGATTTTAATTAAGCTTGGAAAGTACTGGGTTACGGTATTGCTTGTAAATTTCGAAATGTGTCTGATTACTGATTCGGATTGGAACAGCGTGATACTTTTTCCGGGTGAGAGGAAAATAAACTGAAAAGTTTATAAGCCTGCAGCCGTAAGACTATATACAATAATCTTTATTAAAAACCACAATCAACCCTATTTATTGAAATTTATATACACAAATCGATCCCTCAATATGCTCTATGACTTCCGTCGCAATTTCCCCATGAACCATTGATATTACCTTATATTGGCTCGAGTAGTGAGTTGATTCCATGTATTTTGAATTTACTCTTTTAACTTTGTTTCTGTGTAAAACGTTGTTTACCATATAAACCATCAATGACCAAATGGTGTAGTCTTGAATTCAAGTCAGGGTTCATTGCAGTCCATTCATCTTTGGAAATTAATCGAATATGATTTCTGAATCGCATTGAAAATTAAGACATGTTTGTTTCATTAGAGACAATTTTGCTGTAAAAAGTGGATTTTTAATCATCGCGTCTCAGCCAACATTGTTATTAAATCTACGATTGATTGTAGAATCCATTCACGCATTGGATGAACATGGATCTTATGATTTGTTTTCTACGAACACATTTTTTGATTTTCCTATGGAGGTTGCTGCAGCCATAATATTAATATGCAAATCTATTTTATTTATAATCATTTTCAAAAGAAACTATGAAGTTTATATTTGCTATTATCTCACATTATAGAAAATAAAGTGATACGTGGTATATATTATCTTAAAGAAGTAGATAACTTTCTTTCTATCGATGTATCGCATACCTTTATTGACACAAATGAGGAGCAGATGCGGACCGCCAAACTTTTCGGTACCCAATGGTACCCATTTTGTAAATGCGCACCTAAAATATAAATTTCAGATATTAATTTCACACGGAGTAGTTGCCACGCCAAATGTGTAGGCAATTGAAGTAACACATCAATGATATGTATCTATAATGGTGTGGGGAGTTATAATTGGTGGTAGAAAAACTGAGTTGATCGGTATCAACCATAAAGGCTGAACTCAGACCTATACATCAGCGATATTCTTGAATCAAATGTCCCGTTTATTCGAAATTAAGTAGTCATATTCCTGCATAACTTTTCCTAAATGATTCAGACTTAAGGGTGGTGAAACCGCGGTCAGATGTGTCTCACCTGACATCAATCCCACTGAACATAAGATGTGGGACTTTATGAAAAGAAAGCTAAAAAAAAAAAAAAGAAATAGAAACCAAGAACGCTGTAAAAAATCCGATGAACTGTTCGTCACAATAAATACAAGTTTGAATGATATATCAGCATAAACAGCCCATTAGCTGACATCATTAATGAGGCAAAGAGCTGTGGCATTTATCAATTCTAACGGTGGACATACAAAATACTGAAGTGCGTTGTATGTCATGACTTCAATTTTGTGCTCAAATTTGCAAAATCGATTTTTTGATGACTTGTTCCAAGCAATGTCGAACTTTCGGCGAAAAGTATTATCAAGTTTCTTTTTGCAAAAGACTGTATAGTTTAAAAAAGATGTGCGAAAAACAGAATGGTGCTATAAACAGTCAATGCCCAGTTGGTTCCGGTTGTGGATCTGGGTTTACGGAATATAGCACAAAAATTGCAGATATGACAGATATGATTTATAGCACTAATTTAATGCACATTAATTATCGATTGACGACATTTCAGAAACGTACAATATATTACGCATGTTTCAATACGCCAGGTGTATCCGGTATCAATTTCGGACTGATCCCCGCGGTCGAATCCGGTCATCCGATACGGTCTTTGCTTCGTACCAGAAAGACACCGAGTTCGTTCACCTGTCACTGCACCGTGTGGCCTTTATCAAGTCACCTCGCTCTCGCTCAATTTGTGATGCTGCACCTCGGTTGACGCCTGGGTTATTCCAGTCTTCCCTTGGAATTTACCCTAGAGACAAATTTCCCCTATGGGATGAATAAAGAGAATTTTATTTTATATATTTTTATTTTGTTTAATTTATTTATTAAAGAAGAAAAGTCGTGACGTCACACCGTCGACATTCAAATGAGATCGGAATTATCTAGTTGTTTTTTTTACATCATACTTTTGTTCTCTATTCACAGATACTCAATTTTGTTTAATTTATTTCTTCATAATTTTCTGTGTTCACCAAGTTAAGGTAGATAGAAAAACTTGTTCAAAACGACGAGTCATTTTTAACGAGTAAATCAGTAAAAGTGCATAACCAATCAGAATTTCTATTTCATTTTTTAAACTTGGAAGATGGTGGCATAATCCACTTGCACAAGACCATTCGAAGATAGGTGTACAACGCTTAACCCTGGGTGTATTGTTATTTATAAAAACCACTCAGTGACTAAATTTGCTTGTAGCGTGCTGTCTAAAGACCATTTCCTAATTTTGTCTACTTGTTGCCTAATAATGTCCTAAATGATAATGTGATTATAAAGTTAACATTGTTACAAATATCCGTTGTTTAAACGGAAGGACCCGGACCTCCGAATCAATTTTTAAAAAATATTCCCGCATTCTTCATGACAAAATCTAATTATAAGTTTCATTTTCCTTCATCAAAAACAACACGGGTGTAGGTACCTGAATTAATATCATTACTTTATTGACTTATTGGAAATGTTCTGTTAAATTTTTAAAGATAAGCCTATCATGTTTCTCCGAATATCTTTCTAAAGGATTATTAAGATGACATTATTTGCTTGGCAAAGCCAATTTGATAATGTTCTTCTGCACGGTAGAGGGATATGTCTTGTATAGTAATAATATCATTATGAACAAAATCATAATATTATAAACATTTAGACAACTGACGCGAAAATTACCTCCTATGTATCTCCACCGAGTGAATCTGTTTGAATAGATAGTATGCAGATGACGTCATTCAGGGCTTTGTTATTGTTTTTGCCATCCGCGTTTGTGAGTTGTTCTCACTAAACTGTATTAAGCAAACTATAAAAGTTCATGGTTACACAGAGTTTGTGTGTTGGTCCGTTATACTTCCGGATGGCAATGTTGTGAACTCCTTGGCCAAGCGCATTCTATCTATAGGCGCGATGTTATTGATTCAAATTACAACACCGACCTCCACTGTGTTTTTCCATCTCAAAAGAAAGAGTAACTCTTCTATTATTGTAGACTTAAGGTTAATTGTTAACTAATGTCGATGTTTTGTGATATTTGTACACAATAGTCTTTATCATGTAGACTAAGCAATTACTTTTGTACTCTGACAAAATACTTTTATTTATTTTAGCCATAAAACTTTTACTTCAACAGACGATCGTTTAAGATGACCCCGTCTTGTCCATTAGTCTCAAACCCGAGAATTCAGAATTCTCCGGCTTGAGACGCTGGACAAGTGGGTCATCTGAGTTAGTTAACAGTCATAATCTCGAAAGATACGTATTTAATCAAAAGGCCAGAAAACTCGTCCTTCAAATATCGATCGGTTTAAATTGATATTTCAAGGACGTCTCAGGTTTGAGAGTTTTTGCCAAGATGAGGGTCGTTTAAATCGATCGATATTTGAAGGTTGTTTTCTGACCAAATTTTTGAATACGTGTCTATCTACAGTATGACAGTTAACTGACTGGGTGGGGTTCCTGAACTCCCATAGTGGGCAGAGAGGTACATACTACGTCTTCTATCCCCCTATGTCTGTTTTCCAATACTCTTCAACAGTCGTAACGTAACTTCCTTCCTAATGACGCATGGTAACTTAGTAACACTGGCTCTAAACTATCGGAACAATGGCGGACGCCCGTATGAAATATTAATATGGCGAGCATAAAGGGTATCCAGAGGGAAAAAACACATAAATTTGATCATGTTTTGACTTTTACACATTCTGATCACAAGACATATGAAAAGGGAATGAAAAGTTCTAGCCAGCATGAAAAATAAAAAGTAATGATTTTCTTTGTTTAGAACCAAGATGGCCGCCGTTGCCGGGCGCGTGACATCAGACTATTGAATCGTATTTGCTTTATATCTTTGTCTTGGAATGAGATCATTGGTTTTATCCTGGCCCTGGCCGGATACCCTGGCTGGGAGGGAAACAGTCAAATGTAAAGTTAGTTTTGGGAGATGATATTTTTTTTCCTTGTAAATCATCTCTCTGTTATGCACTGTATTATGCTTTGTTTACATATTATATATGATTTCTAAGCATTTGAGTGTATTCCTCTTAGTGGGGACCTGTGCTTGTGTCTGGATGAGACATGTAGTGATCTCAAACTAAGTACTTTGATAATGTGCTCTTGGAATCTACATCTATTCCCCATTTGAACCAATTGTCCCTTGTCTTGCTTATTCTTGGGTGCTTTACTTGTAATTCTAGAACTTTTTACTATCTCATTTTCTTCCTTTTACTGGCACTGATATGACCTTAATGTGTTGCAAGCGCCATAAAACCCTTAAACAAAAATAAAATAAAAATAAACAGTTAACTGGATAATCGACATTTGAAGCAAAAGTTCACTGGCCAAAATGAAAACAATGTGTTTAGTGAGAGCATGGCAAATTGGTTTGCTAGTCAGACCAGCAAGGACGTTGGATCCTTCTATTGATTCAGCGTTGTTTGGTTTCCACTGTAATCATTGTAAATTAATAGTTCCTAACAGTGGCCTTCTTTTTCTCTTTCCTTTTCTTCCAATCACTAGACAGTTGTGTTTTTATAATGTTCCAGTTGGGGCAACGACATGTTTATGTATGTTTTTGATCATTTACATATTTGTGATCTGATTGTTGTAACGTGGAAAACCTTCAAAACCGATGTGTACTTATTTGCCGGTCTGATAACCCACATTGTTATGAACTCATTTTTGTTATGGAAATACTCTCATCAAACCAACGCATACACAGATGTCCATAACAGCAATGTTTAATCAAGGCCATAGTTGTGTTCGGTCGTCAAACTTGTAAATATGTTAACGTTTCTCATTCTCCATTCAAATAGTTGAACTCGCATCTCTTTTTATTTTTTTTACAAAACAATAGAAAATTATTAAAGGTCTCTATTACTCTTTTATTTTTTTTCCCAAAGGCACACCTTAAAGGACTAGCAATATTCTTTTTTTTTTTAAAAAAAAGCCAAAAAAGAAAACAAACAATCAGGTAATAAAGCAAAGTTAACATTTTACATCATTATAATGCATTATTATGTCTATTTCATTCAAAATATGAATATGAATGTTTTGGGAGCAATTGCTCGAGTAAGATAAAGGCCTACATTGCGAGACCGGGGAGGGGTGGGGAAGGAGGGGATAAACATCCAGGAATAAATCGTCTTAATAATCAGCTCTCTTCGATCAGGGATCGAAACTCAGCCCCTGATTACACAAATAGTATAAATATTTAGTCGTCCCAACTTATCAGGCAACCTCTGTGGTGTAGCAAGACTCACAAATCATGAGAGAGTTTGAGCTGGACCTCCTTTCCAGGAAGAAATAAATAACAATGTGAAATTGAATGTAAGCTTCCATTTAATTAGGAAAACAGATAAAATGGACGTTTCGGGGTTCCCCTTTATAAACAAAACAGGATGAATGAAACACTACAACGAATCAATGATTCGTCTGTAGTGTTTTATTCATCCTATTTATTTTTTTTATTTCTTCGAAATTCGAGCAGCAACATTTACATTTTTACAAGAAGGTAGCATTTTAGAAATTATTTATAAGCTTTATGTGGGCTTTATCTGGCATTGTATCACAACATAATATTTCCAGACTACTTTCTTTTACCAGTGCCTCCTTTATTATTACTCTTAATAGGCCTCGTCATTATTTGTTCATTATTGTTAGTTTGTAAAATAACGGTGCTTGCGTCCTTTTCTCGTAGAATATAATTATTTTTTCGCCTAAAACAAAGACAAAAAACTTGAGTTTTTATATAGGGCAATATATACTATACGTGCTCAAAGGGTCCCTGACAAACAGCAACCCGTAACATGTAGAACGAGATATGACGCCTGTTTGGCGATATTACATTGTTTCCCGACAAAGACAACGCTGTTCATGGCCAGGTACTCATTTTTACACCTGAGTACTGTGAGATAATGTGATTAACGAGCCTTTTCCAAGGAATCAAACTATGCGCGGAGCAAGGCTCGAACCCAGGACATTCCGATCCGAAAGCGAGTGTCATATCACATAGACCACATAGCCTCAACTATTTTCTGAAATAATGTGGAGTTTGGTATAATATATGACCGGTAATCAGGAAGTTTAATCTCCAATCGAGGAAAATGTTTTCTTTTCCTTTGCTTTGCTTTTCTTCTACACACGAGCAGTCAACCAAATATAATCACAATACGATCATGCTCATTTCTATTATCAGCGTGCATGACAGATTCTTTAATTTGCCAATACGTTCGTTATCCGAAAAATTTCGATTTTTGTAAAAAAAAAAATGTCCATTCATGTTTTCAAAACACACGAAATGAGGGCCTTGGGAATCTATGGTATTATTTCTGAAAAGACAAAAGTAATTGATTTGAAGTGACAAAAATCATGTTAGAGTCGTGATAATTGTATAGATTAATAATAGGCGTATTGTTATGTTAAAAACGGTTTTCAAGTATTAAAAATCATTTCATGATTTCGTTTTTATATCTGATTTTGTAATGATAACGGCAATAATCAATATAAATTTCCATTAATAAATTGATAATCCAACGTGCACATATTCTCAGGTCTGATAAAGGAACACAAACATCGATTTGATTCAACAGTGTTGTAATGAACAATATTGTGCGTTGGTTTGTGAGTACACTGTATTTTCATTACAACAACTTGAGCTTTTAACATGAAGAAAAAAAACACAATAAAAACAAGGCCTGTTTTTGGTGCACAATAAATCAGAAACTCTAGTCGGGGGATTTTATTGTGATTGATGTCAAAGAAATCGTTTAAAATTTGTAATCTAAAAAAACAAACGAAAAACAATATATATATATATATATATATATATATATATATATAAAATATATATATATATATATATATATATCAATATATGCTGCGTTCACTTGAATGTGAAAATGTTGATATAGAATGTGAATTTTTTTTGTCTCACCCTATGATAATAAAATGAGCAGTGAAAAACATTACGGTTTTCGATTTAAAAAACCCGTTTCTAAAACAAAAAATCAGGAGCCTTCTATTTACTTCCATTTGATAATTGATGAGGTTTCCTCGTATGATAATGAAAACAAGCGATTGTTTTTTAACATTCTGTGGCCATAGTTAATGGGAAAAGCATTTTTATAACAAGATGTCATTTTAAGCCATCAAAATATGCTGGACAGTATGGATGTTGGCAGAAAAAAAACAATGCATTGTATCTACACATAAAAGTTACACAGCGCATTTAAAAGTATTTAGAACCTATTAGTTCTTAAACGATACGATGTGATACGACACGATAACATCTGCTCATAAAATACACAGTTGTCTGGTGTTTTAACCAAAACTGCAGTACTACACTAGAAAGACACGTATTTAAAATATTGGCCAGAAAACTCTCCCTTTAAATATCGATCGGGATTATATGAAAGAAAAGCTAATAATAAATAACAAGAACAAAAAAAAACCCAAGAAAGCTGGTTGTGGGAGCCACAGAGGGGAGCTGCTTGTTTTCGATCTTTTACTCCAAACTGTTTTCTTGTGATTTCCGTGGTGCGTGGTACTTATTCTATCAGAGATAGCGAGAGGGAACAGAAGAAGGAGAAGGGTGAGGGGTGGGGTGGTAAAAAAACTCCAATTGCATTAGCCTGGTTCCCATTGGAACCATTGGTCCCCGTTGTTCGTAGTTTATAGCAAACTGATTGATCTCCCCCCACCTGTTTTAGTGCCCACGGAAACTACCCATTCCTCGAGTCACTGGTGTTGGAACTTTAGTTCTTTTTTTAATGACTCTGTTGAATAAAATATTGTCCTGTCCAAAGAGAAGCAAGCAATAGTTGCTGTTTTCTTAACGCTATAGAAACCGGGAAAACTTCAGCTCCACGGGTCTTATGTCTCTTTAGGACCACCTACCTACCTACATCACTGGCTTCGACTAAATAGGGAACAAAATTGTGGTGTCAAAAACCGGTTCTACCCTCATTGGAAATGACCAAAAATAATAATAATCATCATAATAATAAAAAAAAAAATAAATAAAAAAAAAATATAAAAAAAAATATATAATATATATATATATATATATATATATATATATATATATATATATATATATATATACATTGTCGCCACATATTCTTAACTTTATATTTATGCATTTTTATGCATGCCACGTCTGTAAAAGAATTTCCATTTTTGGATGAATAAGGTATATAATAATAATAATAATAATAATAATAATAATAATAATAATAATAATAATAATAATAATAATAATAATAATAATAATAATAATTGAAAACATACCAAAAACATAGCACTGAGGGTGAGCAAACTTTCGGAAAACAGAGAGATATTCAACGTCGCAGCCACTGCCTACAAAGACGCACTCACAAAAAGCGGATACAACACACCATTTGAATACACAGATCCCCCCCCCCCCCCCCTCTCATGTAAACATCAACACAAAGTGAAGAACGCAAAACAAGAAAACGACATATTACTTGGTTCAACCAACCTTTCAACAAAAACGTCAGCACAAACATTGGACAGCAGTTCCTGAAGTTAATTGATACACCTTTCCAAAAAAAACACAAGCTAGATAAAATTATCAACAGGAATACAATAAAAATAAGCTACTCGTGTTTGCGCAACATAGAAAAATAATTTCAAGCCACAACAAAAAAATATTAATAAATCAGCGACAAGAGCAAAACTCACCCACCAGAAAATGCAACTGCAGAAATAAGGAACATTGCCTGCTAAACAAACAATGTTTAGAATCAAGTTTAATTTACCAAGCCACAGTCACCGAAACTAAAACAAACAAGCAAGTAAAATATGCAGGCCTAACGGAAAATAATTTCAAAACAAGATACAACCTCCACGCCTCAACATTTAGAAACACTAATAAAAGACATATACAAAACTCAACATATTTGGAAATTAAAAGACAACAAACTAGACCACAACATTTCATGGAAAATTATATTTAAAG
>NC_088360.1:119620969-119630969 GCF_034508935.2 Berghia stephanieae
GAACTTGATACATCCCTAGCTGGGAATGTAAAGACAAAATTTATGTGATGTTCAAACATATATAACAATAATAATAATACTAATAATAAAACTAAAAATAATAATAATAATAATAATGATAATGATAATAATAATAATAATGATGATAATAATAGTAATGATAAAAAATGATGATAATAATAATAATAATAATAATAATAATAATAATAATAAAATAATAATAAAATAATAATAATAATAATAATAATAATAATAATAATAATAATAATAATAATATAGTAGTAGTAATAATAATAATAATAATAATAATAATTATAGTAATAATAAATAATAATAATAATAATAATAATAATAATAATAATAATAATAATAATAATAATAATAATAATAATAATAATAATAATAATAATAATGAAAATAATAATAATAATAATAATAATAATAATAATAATAATAATAATAATAATAATAATAATAATAATAAATAATAATAATAATAATAATAATAATAATATAATAATAATCGGATGATAGCAATAATAATAAACATTTCTATTGCACCATGCCCCCCCCCCCCCCCCCCCCCCCCCCGATTCCCATCCCCTCCCTCCATATCAATGTGGGATTTTTAGATGGAACTGACAATCAGCTAAGCCAATAGTCCTTGGCGGCTTGTCGAGGATTGTTGTCATAGTATTATGCCGGAACGGTACCATTTAGGAGAAAAAAATAGATTCCACTGCTTGTAGTGATTTAAATCACACATAACTTTCTCACAGCGTCACCTACATGATTTTATAACCCTGCCTATTTTACAATTATGCCGACCTTATGCTTTTTAACGCTGCATTTATTAAATACAAGCGTGTTGTGGTTGAATGTTATATAAAAGTTATTGTATTCAAGTATCGTAACTTGTATCGTCCATCTGATGTAGTTCACAACTGGCGTCTGTTCTAGTAATTACCTTGTTGAGAGTCATTCGGTATCCAACCGTCATCTTGTACACGTGTATCTTATGTTATATTGTTTAATAAATGTTCTTTACTGAAACAATTTGGTTTGTTGATTCTTGGAATAATACTTGTTATTAATTAATGATCTAAGAACACAACAAAGCGGAGAGACAGAAAATTGCCATACGTCTTCGTAAAGTATTGCCTGCCATCGACGTTACCGAGACCAAAGGCCGCGCCTGCGGTTTATGTTGCTATAGAAGTATCCAATTATACATAAGATTACGCAGAATGACTTTGTGAATATCTCATCTGAATTGACCAATCAAAACTTTTGTCTAAAAATCGAGGATGCGATTGGATCCTGAGCAATGACCAGTAAAATCTGGTATCAAATAATCCAGGAACCTAATTGGTTCTCGTAATATACTAAATAGAGATGCGCGTCACAGTAGCGATTATTCACATTTATTTTTATTAAAGTTTTATTTTAGCAAGAACTGAATTCATCTTTATCCAGTTATATTTTGATAGGCGTAGAAAAACTTTACCTTCTAATATTAGATCATCTTTCCTTTAATAGCCTTCTCTTTGAATTCATTTCCAATTAGTGAATACTTTTCGTTCTACCTTCTGTCACGTAGCTACTTTTTATAAAAGCTGATCGGTCTGATCTTCCTCATGCACTTCTCTCAATAACCTATGCCCTGACGGCCATACTATTCCACTCCCCATATTATCTATATTTTCGAGATTTATATCTTACTCTCGGGACTTTGTGGAGCACTTCACTAATTTTGATTTCCGCCATCAAGACGCCGGAGCTTCCTTTGTCACCTTTGCCAGTTCAATAACTGTCAAGAATTTATCAAGCCTGAGCCCGTCGGAGGAATAACTGCAACCACTCTCAACTGGAAGTGAAACCCCCAAGTCTATGCGCAATATCTAACATTACCATCATCTCATCAAGAACGAATAAGATACGTAATATCATTATATTCCCATTTGTAACTGTGATCACCATTCATTTATCAGAAGACTCATTTAATTAAATTTCATCTTTCTATTCATATCATCTTAATCAATTCGTCATTTGTTATTTATTTTAAACAGTAACTGGTAAATTCTGGGGACCTTATTCTTCACATCTTTATTTTATGCATGTAGTCGAGTTAGCTGCTCGAGCACTCATTTAGACCATGACAATGCGTCATCTCGTTCTTTCTCTCATTCCATCACTCGGGAACTGAACATGCTATTGTGATTAGTATTTGATATCATATTTAGCGGAAAACCCTGTGTTAATGAGAGTACGGATTACTTATATCAATATTATAGCTTTAATTGTGTTGTGATTAATTAAATCCATTTAAAACTAGTGGATGTAGTGAATAATAATTAATTAGTGTTTCGACTGGACCGTAGGTAGAAGCCTAGTCGCAAATAATGGAAATTGATAATTTATGTTACAATAAACAAAAATATTTTATTCAATCTCTATACCTATATATGTATATATAATTGTATATGTATGTATGGATAGTTATATTGTGTATTTATTTGTATTGTTTCTTATGCTCTTATTGGCTTACTTATCTTTCCCCGTCCAACTAACATAATTGTAAGCGGTAGGGCTATTATTATTATTATTATTATTATTATTATTATTATTATTATATTATTATTATTATTATTTATTATTATTATTATTATTATTATTATTATATTATTATTATTATTATATCATCATCATCATATTATTATTATTATTATTATTATTTATTATTATTATTATTATATTATTATTATTATTATTATTATTATTATTATTATTATTATTATTAATAATAATAATGATAACAGTAATAATAATAATAATAATAATAATAATAATAATAATAATAATAATAATAATAATGATCATGATGATGATGATGATAATGATGATGATAATAATAATAATAATATTAATAATGATAATGATAATAATGATAATAATAATAATAATAATAATAATAATAATAATAATAATAATAATAATAATAATAAATAATATTAATAATAATAATAATAGTAATAATAATAATAATAATAATAATAATAATAATAATAATAGTAATACTACTACTACTACTACTACTACTACTACTACTACTACTACTACTATAATAATAATAATAATAATAATAATAATAATAATAATAATAATAATAATAATAATAATATTGATGGATCACAAACAAAGGTTACATAGAAGAACTAACAGACACTGACTTGAAGATCTTTGGATTACATCCAAGTTTCAGCCTAAACTTTCGACCCGCCGACATTGCGGTCGAACAACACATCCGCTGACATACAATATTCCAGCCTCAAAACATCTCACAGAAAATCGCGTTTCTTCCCAAAGACAGCAAATGAATGGAACGGCCTCCCAGAAGAAATTGTCTGCGCGCCCAACATGTAAGCTTTCATAAATGTCTTATCCGTCTACCTAATATATACTACAGAGCAGCATTAATCGTCAACATGATGGCACTAGATGCCTTAATCCAACGAACACACCAGCAGAAGAAGAAGTTAAATATTATCTAGGGCATACAAGGAGACATCAAAAACATCTTATTACGCACTGGCGGCCATACTTTATTTTGTAAGTAAAATCAATTTTAGGACTTTCATAACTCAAAAACTATCGTTTAGATTCTTACCAAATTTTTATATTAACATCAAAAAAAAATATGGATAAATGGGGAAAAAGCTCCAAGATCCAAGCCAGTTCTACATTTGATGTACACATAAGAGAAAGAACAGAAAAAAAGTTTAAACTTTTGTTTAATATGTTGCATAGCACTTGAAACTTTTGTTCTAATAAAAAAGTCAAACTGAATAAAAACATAATTATCCTGCAAACATAAATTGTATTAAGTGTTTATTCGCTTTCTTTCCTCCCCATTCAAATCCTTTGCGGGCATCTCTCTAGTACTTAAAGTGATTTTATTTATTTTTGACGATACAGACAAGATGTCCAGAGCGATACATATCATCGATAACTAACCTATCTCGATATCCATGCTATTTCATTTCCACACGCAAATCTTTACCTCGCCTACCACGGCTCTAATTTCCTGTCCCTCGATTTGTAGTGGTCTAAATATATCAAGTGTTTTAATGAGAATGATTTTGACACGCTTCCTCTGACGTTGATGGTATCAAAAATAGAGTTTAAGGGAGTCAAATTATACAAGTTATACGAGATGTCTCCATTTTACTGCTATTTATTACTTCTAGGTCTTTGCTGCGATTAGTCGCCACGAATTTAAAAGCATTTAATTATAAATTTGATTACTTCAAATGAACAGAAACTAGAATCATATCATTCAATTCATATCGTATCATTATGAAGAGTGAATTTGCAATATCTTTTTAAATGCTTCAAAGTTAATTTCGAATGTTTTAGAATACAACAATATGGGACTGGTTGTTTCAAACCAGTGTTAGATAGAAGTGAATCATATGCCAAAATATGATGTTAATATTAATATGACCAAACATGTCAGAAATCACAGGACAGTAATCAGGAGGTCTGGAGTTTGATCCTCAGTCGAGACAGACTAATTTTTTGGGATGGTTTTTTTTTCTTGTATTTTTCTTTCTTGCTTTGTCTAGAACTGTTTTCATAACACTTTTTCAGAAATGTAAGAATTGAGTTTTAGCGCTCTTGGAACTTGTGTCCATTGCCCTCAATAAACAGAGAACACTCAATAACATTTATATTTTCACTATAGGGAACGAGATTAGCGGAAGAGTAGCGTCCCTTGATTGGACGTCACCCATAGTCTGTGACGTCACCGGCGGAAAAGTTATTAGAGAGAGAACGCCATGTTGGTTGTGCGCATGCGTCTCTCGTCCTCGCTTCCGCGAAGACGAGAGAGACGCATGCGCAAAGCCAAATTGACGTTCTCTCTGTAAGGTGACGTCCAATCAAGGGACGTTACTCTTCCGCTAATCTCATTCCCTATACTAAATCTAGACATAATGCCGTTTTTTAAAGACTCATAATCAGTAAAAAAAAGTATGTAATGAGCATCTTGAAATATTTTTAAAACTCATTAATTAGATTACATTGGTATTTATACCAAAGACAGATTATTCATCATATTCATACATAATTTGATCGAGTTCCTTATCAATTGCACTGTTGAAGGATTGAATGAAGAATAATTTTTGGTTTCAGATCCAAGTTTTCTCCGCTGACTGTCCTATAAATATAGTTTCCCCTTATATTTGATGAATAGCCCTCAACAGAAATTGCAAATATTATGTTCCCCTATTTATAAAGAAAATTCACGTCTCTCACTGGCCTTATCATTTCTATCACACCCTTGGGACTCTCTTCTCACAAACCCACGCCACGCTCACGCTTCATTCACACTCCAACCATCGTTTTGTGGGGACGATACAATTCGTACTCCATTTAATTTTATTTGTTTTCAACTTTAATTTGTTTATTGTTGTGCTGACGAAGGGTTTGTATCAGAAACGTCTATTGTCTGTATTGTTCCCAACCGAAGCTTCTCCATTATCCCTCTTTTGTTAGTATTTTTACGATCCCAGACTTCAGGCAGCTCCAACCCCTCTCCACGATTGGAACTGCAACCTATAATTGAGCTACTTCCTATGACTTAATATAGGAATACATTCGAGCCTATATTTTTCGATTTTGTCCATTTTGACTACTTTATTTAAAACAGTCCTTTTTATATCATAATATCCGAATGTTGCCAACAATTTCATCGAGATTCGGATTGTGATTAATATTTTCAGAAATAAAACGCTGGGAGAGAAAATAAAATTGAGTATATCTCAGCCTTCTCTTTATCATTTTCTATTTGACGATCTTCTTCAGTATTTAAGACATATGCTATATTTTTAGTTTTAGTTTTCTAATGACATGATTACATTTACATGTGATTTTCCTTTAAAATGTAATTTAACATTAAAAAAAGAGCTTGACCCTATTAAAAAAGAATTCTTCTCATGGTAGTCTGTCTCTGTCTCTTTCTTTTCTGGTAATAATAATAATAATGCTGAAAACTTATATAGCGCTATAACTCCGAGACACCAGACTCTAAGCGCTTAAATTACAAATTACTTTGGCTGAAACATACTCATTCACACACACAAGCACACACACACACACACACACACACACATACACACACACAACACACAACACGCAACACAAACCAAACCTATCTTGCTTCTCATACCATCTACTAAAATCGAAACAAATATGTTTTAAGCGAACGTTTAAAAATAGACAAAGATTCTTTTTCACGAATGCTCTGCGGTAAGGCGTTCCAAATAGAGGGTCCGAAATGAGAAAAGGATCTCATTCCAGCATTTTTCCGAATTCGAGGGACAACTAGTTTTGTGTAATCACTGGCCGAACGTAAGGGGCGGGTTTTGAATATCTTTCAATTAGTTCTGAAAGGTAGGAAGGGCAGTACCTTCAAGACAACGATACACTAAAACACAAGCTTTGAATTTAATTCTTTTCCCAACAGGCAGCCAATGCAGGTCATGAAGTAGAGGTCCGGCAGAGTCGCACCTACGCTTCATGAATACTAGTCTGGCAGCGCTGTTTTGGACAATCTGAAGACGTTTCAGATTGTATTGCGAAACGCCAAACAACAGAGCATTACAATAATCCAATTTCGATAGTACGAGGGACACAACCAGGTGCTTGGTCACATCCTCAGATATGAACCGTCTAATGGAAGCAATCTTTTTTAGTTGGAAAAAGAGAGATCTAACCAAATTATTAACCTGATGCTCCATCGACAGTCCAGAGTCTAAGAATGTGCCAAGGTTTTTCACTTTGTCAACAATTTGAATAGAGGCATCCCCCAACTTCAAATCTGTTTCACTTTTCCACTTCCTGTTCCCCACATACAGCACCTCCGTCTTATCATCATTCAGTTTCAGTCTGTTCTCATTCATCCATTTCTTAACACTTTGGATACAATTTTTACTATTGGCTGATACTTCTTGTAAATTTCTCGTATTGGAAACGCAGTACAATTGCGTATCATCAGCGTATTGATGGTAAGACAGACCAAAACTTCTGATGATTTTAGACAGAGGGCCAACGTACAAAACAAAAAGAACGGGTCCAAGTACTGAACCCTGGGGAACCCCACAATCAAGAAAGATTTCCTCCGATCTATATTCATCCACCGTAATAATCTGTTTACGATTAAACAAATATGACCTAAACCAATCAAGCGCTGCACCAGACACGCCATAAGTAATTTCAAGACGTTTGAGAAGAAGATTGTGATCAATAGTATCAAAAGCAGACGATAGGTCAAGCAAATTCAGCAAAGAACATGAACCATTGTCTATAACAGAGAGGAGATCATTAATAACCCTAACAAGTGCGGTTTCCGTCGAATGATGTTGCCTATAAGCAGACTGAAATTTTTCTTCAAGACAATTATTTTTAAGATGAGACAGTAATTGTTTCAAAACAAGCTTTCTAAGATTTTAGAGAGAAAAGGAAGATTAGAGACGGGGCGATAGTTTTTTAAGTTCTCTTTATCGAGATCAGGTTTTTTCAAAAGGGGTTTGACATGAGCAACTTTGTAAATGTCTGGTACAGCACCCGACTGCAACGAATTATTAACAATACATGTAAATGGTGTTAAAATTACATCAATGCATTTTTTTTTAAATGGCAGTATTTAAGGGGTCTAAATCACAACTTTTAGTTGGAGACGACATAATGCAATCACATAAGTCAGCTTCAGTAATCTTTGAAAAATGTGTTAATGAATCACCATGAAACGTGTCAAATGTTGTATGGATCGATTCAGACGAGAGTTCTTTCCTGATGGTATCCGTTTTTTCTTTAAAATATTGACCAAAGCGAGTGGTAGATCTGCACGATCGATTAAAGATGGGAGAGCTTGTTGCGTCTGTTGTCCCAGCAGTTCCTTGGTCAAGGCAAAGAATTGTCTCGAACGTCCCACGTTTTTGAGGCTTTCTTCATAGAACTTCTTTTTGGCCCTGAAATTGACGGCTTTTGCATAATTTCTAGCCGCGATGTATCGTTTCTTATCGACAGCATCTCTGGACTTGAGCCATTTTATTTCTGCCCGCCTCCTGGCTAATCCATTCAATTTTATTTCAGTATTATACCAGGGTGCTTGACGTCTCACTTTTACTGCTCTAGTTGTTAAGGGAGCATGCTTGTCCACCGTACCAACAATTGACTCGTGGAGACCATTCGCATCATGTTTATTTTTAACGTTATGGTCAAGGTCTTGTTTAAAAATGTTCATGTTTATATTCTTCAAATTACGAGATGTTATCATCTTTTTTACTTCGTGCTTCATTGGAAATAAAACGCAAAACACAATTAAATGATGGTCAGAGATTAATTTATCAATATTTGAGACAGGTGAAGAGAGAGAATGTTCAATGTCTGTAATGACATGATCTATTGTGTGGCCATGGTTGTTTGTAGGACCGCTTACAAGTTGAATATAGTTGTTTGTGTCAATAAGCTCCCGAAATACTTTCGATTCATTTTTGTTTCCGAAATAATCAATGTTAAAATCACCCATAAAAATATTATGCTTTTTGTTAATGGATTGCATAGACATAAATTCTACGAACTCAGATAAAAAATCAATTGTTGATATTTTGTTTTGTTGGCTTGGTGGTGGGCGGTAGACACAGTGAAACGACTTTTTAAAATTATTTTCATGAATGGCAAATCCACGTATTCAAAACTTCTAAAATTATCATGGTGAAATGATATCTTGTCAAAGAGTGACAAGTTGTAAATAATTGCAATTCCACCTCCTTTCCTCCCAATGCGTGGAAATGATTTAATACAAAAGCCTTCGGGTGTAATTGCTTTCATAATTGGATCATCATATGAATGATTAAGCCATGTTTCCAAGATGACAAAAATAGTAATTTTATGATCTTCAATAATGTCGATTATGTCTTGAGTTTTATTACGACACGATCTAACATTTAGTAATCCAATTTTTAAACTGGTATGATCACTACGTGCAGGTTGTTGTTGTTGTTGTTGTTGTTGTTGTTGTTGTTGTTGCTCAAGACGGTGTTGTTGCTGCGAGTTGTTGTCATGGTGGTCGTTAATTTCATACTGACTGTCACGGACAGTGTTGACATTTGACAAGGAACGGTGAGGATTACTCATTGAAGTGATTAGATTGGATGGGGGACGAGTGTTGATAAATTGAAGCGAGGATCGAGGTCGTAGGGGGAGCGGGCGTGGGGTTGGCCGATGACCAATGACGGTGGTTATAGGGCGTTGTTTTCGTCTCCCCCCTCTGAGTCTGTTCATAAAATTAGTATTATAAATAGATCGATGTACACGGTAGTTGTTAAAAGTTGTAAAATATAGCACAGTGAATAAAGTTTCCAAATGGCTGTAAACAAATAGCAGTTTAAAACTATGTTCGACTTTGGAAAATCCATACTTAAATTTTAAAATTTTAGAAAAATCCTCTGTTAGAAAATCGTTAAAATGTATATCAATAAAACCACAAGACTATCACAAATCAGATGGTATTAAAATCCAGGCGAAATGTCAGATAAAAATCACTCAAAACACGTAAATGAAAGAGCTAACAAAAACAAGACTCGCCGGTCAGGCGTGTTACAATACAATGGTATGGAAATGAGTTACATATTTCATGGTAATTCCCATTCAATCCTGCTTCAGGCCCATGAGACCCATGGAGCCGGAGTTTATCCCGTGAAATGAACAATAACAATTGCTTGCTATCCTTTTGACAGGACGCCTTTCTATTGCAAAGTACCTTCCGTCAGACCTAACAGATCTAACCAGCTACACAATCACTGCTGGGTGGACAGGGGGGGGGGGGGGTCAGAAAAAAAAACCTCGTCTAAACCTGGGGTTGATCTTGATCCATATTCGCGTGAAACGTGCTCTACTGACTGAGCTACGGGAACCCCAAGTCTGACTCAGGCCATAA
>NC_088360.1:119633469-119638469 GCF_034508935.2 Berghia stephanieae
CAAAAAAACAACGCTTGTGGGCTTTGCAATGATAAAAGTAGTTATCTCGGTGATGACGGCTAACTTATCTTATGAAATTAACTCGATTACTTTGTTTTAAATAATGGATTAGTTTTAAACAGCCTTATTTAAGAACGGACCACAATTGCCATGCCTTTATGAAATAAAGACCCATTTTTCGAATATCGTTAGACTCGGCGGAATTTTGCGGGATCAGTAACAGTTGCCGTGTGAATGACAATGATCGCAACAATATTATTTTATGCGCTGTATCTTTCCTCAAATTACCACACTTTACTTAAGTGTGAATAAGTATCTTATCTGAAGGCAATGATGATTATTGGGATATTATATAGTTGCAGTGCAATAATAACGCATAAAACTTGAATTTTATGTATTATAAATTTGGTTCCATGTGGTCTGCTAGAGGAATAAATGAAGAAATGTGAAGCGTATTGAACGTAGTAAATCAGTTGAATGCTTTATGTAAATGGTCATATTTATTTACTTCATTTGGTCTGGTACAAAACATCTAAATCAACGGGCATTGACCTATATCCTTATAACAGTCTTTGCGTCGTTACGTAAATTCTGCTCCTAGATAGTAGTAAACCATTTAAATCTCCCTTACAATGTCCAATAGATTCCGTGTGTCGAGGGAGTAAAACCCTTGTGCAATTCACTTTGAGAACGCTTACACTAGTGTCCGTCAACGGAACCCATGGGATATCTCTCATTAACCTTCGCTAAGATCTTCACCGTTACTCTTAGTTTTCTTTACAATTTCCTGTAACTCGTTCTTTTTCATTGCAACTTTTTTATAACATCAATCGCAATGACGGGATAGCTTGCAAATAGATCTGTTTTCGAAAATAATTTTGTGAAAGTGATGTTTATAGCAATGTGTGTTAAACGTAACGAATAAAAATGAAAATAACAGCTTCAAAAAGAGCAAAATACCAAACATAGAACGATTCAGGCAAAAAACAAAACAAAACCAACCTTTATTTGCCAATAACAAAAAAAAAAAACAATAAAAACATTAATACATCAATGAAAATCTTGATCGATCTATCACCGTAGTATCTAATACGTTTGAGTCATGTTTGCAAAGCACTTTTACCACATCTAAAGGAAATGGCAAAGATGAAAACTTATTTTTTAATGGAGTAGTTAATATACACCTTTATTTTCAGTATTTACTGTTAAAATGTTTATGTCGGTACAATAACCTATTATTTGTAATTCGAAGGTTTTTTCTAATCACTATAAAATCCAAGATTATACACGAGGATGACATAGTAATAATGATAATTTTTTATGTAACTTAAAACTTTGTAGGATAAAAATATAATACAACATATTCTCAATCATTCTTCACTCGGGACAAATGAGCATGTCTAAATTCTATAGTATTTCCTAAATTAACAACTAGATTACGCAAACATGTCAAAATTTTGAAAAAACAAAACATAAACGAAGGATTTCTTATAATTCCGATTTTAGAATTATAATGACCAAATATGTTAGTTAACTGACGTTTGTTTCCGTACATTACGAGCCCCCCACCCCACCTCCCTCCATCTCTCCCTATTTCAAGCTTTGTAAAAGGGTTGAAATTGAAATGAGCCTCGTTACTTCCTTCTTCATTGAGACCTTCTCCTCGCCCTATCCATCCATTCGTGTGTAAATCCTCCACTAGGTACCTTATAATGGAAGGGATTAAGAGGGGATCAAAAAGAGCCAGAGAGACATCGCCTCAATTCCATCAATTTGCTTATAGCTGTCACTGACTATTAGTCAAAGGAGGATTAAGCATTAGATGTCGGTTAGGGTGGAATACTATAACAATACGTTCCACCTCTAACACAAAACAACAAGTTAATTACCTACTGCCCACATGCTATGATAAGATAAAAAGCTATTCAAACATTGCGTCCATAGATGTTATGAGCGTCTCATGCCTGATGATATACTATTCTTAAATAAATAAATATATTCCCTTTATCCATCCCTAAGGGGATATTTTTCTTTAGGATCTATTCCAATTGAAGACTGGAATAACCCAGGCGTCAGCCGCAGTGCAGTGCCCCAAAGTGAGCTAAGGCTAGGTGACGTGCTCAAGGTCACACAGCGCGACGGGTAGTCGAACTTGGTACCTTTCTAGTACGAAGCAAAGACCATACCGCTGAGCCACGTGACAAACAGTTAAGGCCTTGTAAAAAATTGTCATACTTTCCAATTTTATTGTTCAAGATTTTTAAAAAACCCAAATAATTTGACGGCATTAAAAATATTTTATTATTCAAATGTTTAAATAACGTGGTCTTCAAGTGAATCGATTTAGTCAGTTGCAAAACTATTAAAAAGAACTTGAGCCTTTATATTGGGCAATATTCACTAAACGTGGTCAAAGTATGGAAATTATATCTTCAGCAATCTCTCTGGGCATTAAATTGGAATAGATGTGACAATAATAGTCTCAATTATTATTCTTTTTCCCCCCGTTATCATAGTGGTAGAAACAATTTGTATCTGTATTCCTTGCAACCCTGTTATCAATGCCCTCAATAATGGTCCCAACAATTGTTCATATTTATTATTTTTAATAGTGTAGAAAGTATCTTTTGGTACTATCTTTTATGGTATCTGTATTCCTAACTGTTCTGTTGACAATGCCCTTTTAAATATCTGACTGAATATGTATTTTGTTCAAGACATGGGCCATGATCAATGGCATGTGATCAAATCAACAACCCTTACGGAAAATCAGCTTTTCACAATAGGATTCAATAGTCTGATGTCACGTCCGCCCAGCAACGAGCAGCTTGGTTCTAAACAAAGAAAATCGGTAGTTTTTATTCTTCATACTGGCTACAACTTTTTCACATGTCATGTGATCAGAATGCATAAAAGTCAAAACATGATCAGATTTATAATGTTTTTCTCCTTTGGATACACTTTTACAATCGTCGGAGAAGTATTTCATAAGGTCGTCTGCCATGCATTGTTCCGATAGTTTAGAACCAGTTACTAAGTTATTATGCGTCATTACGAGGGAAGTGACGTCACGACTGTTGAAGGCAATTCGTAGAAATGTAATCACATGTTTCTGTTGTTTTGCAGAATTGCCTTAGATGTTTTTTTTTTCAATTTTTAAAAACAATTTCACCGGTCTTCAGTGTCAATTCAAGCATGAAGGCGACTGAGTTCATCAAAATATTCGTTCACAGTGCTTTATCGATCTTTACTTTTGTCTTTGTTGTATTTAGGCTGACAACAGTTCTCATCGTTACAAACACAGTTAATGTCATTCGAATGGAATTTTCTTCAATGTTATCAATGGATTTTGCTTTTAAATAATGATAATGAACACGCTATTGTTCTTTTGTGGATGCTTTTCTTCATATTGCTTTTCAAACAATAAAGAAGGATTAATGGTCCAATTGAACTAATAATGGCCAAATACGAAGTAATTCCACTAAAACACACCAGGCGGCCAAGGTATCAAAACCGTGACGTTTCTCCTTATTAGGAGTATCATTATTTGTTCTTTCAAAATAGGTTCCTGTTATGGAACACCAACATACTTGATGGGTAAACTTTGTGCTGCTTTCTTGTATCGATGCATAATGCTCGGTTTCTAACCAGGCCTCATGGTTCGAGTCCCGCTGTTGCAGTGCAAAATTGACTCTTTAGAAAAGGCTCTCTCTCTCTCTCTCTCTCTCTCTCTCTCTCTCTCTCTCTCTCTCTCTCTCTTTCTCGCTCTCCCTCCCTCTCTCACACACACATACACACACATTCACATTCTCTGTCTCTTTCTCTCTTTCTCTCTCTCTCTCCCTCTCTCTCTCTCTCTCTCTCTCTCTCTCTCTCTCTCTCTCGCAATGATCAGGTTCAGAATAAGTATCTGGCCAGTACCAGCGTTGTCTCTATAAGAGAAAAATGTAATGTTGCCTTACATGCGACATATAACGTCCTACATATTCGCTGGCCACACCCCTTGTAAAGTGCTTTATGCACATTGAGTGGATTTCTCCCTATATAATACCCAAGTTGTTTAGGTTCTTGAATAGCACTGAGATAAAGGAATGTTTGCGCTACGTAGTATCTCTGTTCGGTAACTACTACAGCCCATCTTTATACGGAGACGGAGACACAAAAATATCTCCAGATTTAATGTAACAAACTATCACCAGGAATAGAAACACTACAAATTATCTCCAGTAATATGATTTATACTATTGACTATCTCCATAAATAGAAGGAAGAAATAATATCTCCAGGAATAAAGCTACTACAAAATAATATCCAGCTGTACAACAAACTATCTTCAGAAATGTAGGTACAATCAAGTATCTCCAGGAATAGAGTGGCGAAAGATTGTGGAATATTTTTTAAAAATATATCAGGTGGTCCCAAAACAAACGCTGTTTATTTATTTCTCTTGTAAAAAGTTTTGAAGATATCTTTTTCAAATTACTTTTACTATTATTATAACTATTCTTTGTTAATAGAATTTTAAATATCAAAATAATTGGATAAGCGGGGGAGGGGGGGGGGGGTTGGGTAGGAGGGGAAGGGAGAGACGGAGAAAGAGCAAGGGGTGTGTGTGTGTGTGTGTGTGTTTGTGTGTGCAAGGAAAGGAGAGAGAGAGAGAGAGAGAGAGAGAGAGAGAGAGAGGGGGGGGGGGGGGAAGAGGGGTAGTCAGTATATTCATATCATAGAGAAAGACAACTGGCCGCCTCAAAGAATATACTTCTGTTGTCTATTTGAACATATCCTCTTTTCTTAGTTTTTCTTGAGAGATTGTACTTGTAATTCTAGTATTTTTAATTATCTCATTTTCTACCTTTTTACTGACATTGCTATTACCTAACTTTGTCGCAAACGCCATAAAACCTCTAGAAATAAACAAATATAATGATAAAGAGGAGGAGGAAGACGGAACCGAAGAGGTAGTGGGAGGAATGCAACATAATTACCTTCTGAAGGTCAAT
>NC_088360.1:119643469-119660969 GCF_034508935.2 Berghia stephanieae
CTTTGTATGTCGTTGAAGTTTCTCGTAGAAATATTTGTTTAGAATACGGAGCGCTTTTAGTTAATTCAAATAATCTGTTCTTATCTTCTTAATACCTAATTGACCACAAGCGTTCCCAAATCAACATAAGGGTTGCCAACCGGAGGACACGTTGTAGACTTACGTCATTATTTAATGTTATTGAATATTTAATATTCCTATTGAATAATATTGTTCAATTCGATTGAAAATTATTGATTAGAAGCATAGTTACTTGTTTAGTTAAAGGAAGGTAGACATTAATTTACAAGATTAAAGACACGCACACCGCACCTATCATCATCAATTTTGCAAATTCCGATTGTACAGAGATGCAACCCAAAAACGGGTTTATAATTGTTTGAGTCAGATGCTTTTGATTGATTCTTGTTTTAAAATATAAATATAGTAAACAATATTCATTATACAAATATCAAAATTACAATGGATAATCACAAATTCACTATGATACATTCTTACCCTAGACTCACTTATATGCTTTTGTTTTTTTTTATTTAAAAATCTGACAACTCCTACTTCAGTAAAAATCGAATCCTGTCAAGGTCCATATTGAGGGTCAGCCGTTCAGGAAATGCTCCCCCCCCCCCCCCAAACAGTTTCATTTCCAAAGCATACCCACAAGAATCGATGACGTCTTTAACGAAGACGGAAATCATTTTACCTTTTTGGATAGACACTACTTTAAATAATGTGAATGCAGTCTGGATTTCTTCTGGATTACTACAAGACCGTCTGAATTGCATTCATGCAAATGAATGTGTCCGTTGTCAACGGAATCGGTCACGCTATCTATGTAAAACAGTAGCATAATTGTTTATCCGTGGTACCGCATACCATTAGTGAAAATATATACTTTCAACAAATTTGAAAAAAAAAAATAAAAAAAAATTCGAGGTAAGTGTTTTAAGACGTTTAGAAATCTTGTAAAATCGACTTGTTTTTTTAAACAACATACTTTATCTTAATAGTTATCGAATTGACATGAAAATGACAGAACTTATAATACTATTTTCATCAGGAGGCGATAATCATGTTTTAACTGATACGGAGTGTGTTGTATTCAAAGTTCAGAACCTTCGTTGCTCAATTTGGCAAATTTATTCAGAAAATTGAGTGGGACTAGCAATAATTTATTTATATATTTATGTTCGTAATATATATATATATATATATATATATATATATATATATTATATGTGTTTGTGTGTGTGTATGTATGTATATGTATATATATATATATATATATATATATATATATATATATATATATATATATATATATATAAAGTAGAAAAGTGCCATAAGATTATAGAGAAGGACAACATTAACTAAAACCTTAAAAAAAAAAAGAAATGAAATTCTCTTCTCACAAATGACTGCTCCCTTTCCTTTTTTACTTAAAATTCACATAATACCGAAGCTTACTCAATATCATAATCGTCATTGCGTTGTGTGTTGAGAATAGAGTTCATTAGTTAGTCCGCCAATAAACGTTCGGTGTGGTTGTTTGTTAACTTCTGACCTAGATGATACTGCTCTGACCCCAAGAAGTCACCAGAGGGACCCAATGTAGATACCACCTTGGAAACTACTTGTTTGGGAAGTGATTCATGGCACTGGCTGTAGAGTATCCCTTCTACGGCCAGGCAAAGATTAACGAAATATTCAGGTCAAGGGTTCAATACCCTATCGCCGTGAAATTTTTCATTTTTCAGTCTTCTGGCACGTTTCTACTCCTTTCATTTCATACCATTTTTGACCGAATTTGCTTTGCAAAAATACAATCGGTATCCATATATTACGCGCTTGTTATTTACAAAGAGCCTGAGGATTTTTTCACTTATTCTAAATAGGTCAGATTAAAATGGGTTAAGTATACAAATAATATATTTGTTTGTTGGTTACATCATTTGAAAAATAGATAAATACATAAAATGTGAATTTTCAAAACGTATTTGTACGGAAAAACACGTTCTTTACTTTTCACAATACTTTTTTATGATCCCTCAAGTAATAAGGAGAGAAAAAATCATTTCTGACGAGATTTCACTCGCACTCCTACAATATCTATCATTGCCTAGAACCCTGTATTTATTCAAATTTGAGTCGAAGTAGATGATATCTGCAGAGTGTGTTACTACAAGACATAATTGCAGAGTTTTGCGATTGTTGTCAACTATCTGATCATTGATCATGCTCAACATTGCTTGACGTTGGTACAAGATAAGACATTCTACTGCTTGGTTACATTATTTATTATTCTTTCCAACCAGATCCGGTAAAGTTTTTATTGAACCGCATAGTATCAATTAATCATCACCAAACATTTAAAATCCTATAGCAATTACATGGACATTAACGGCTTTCAGAATTTTCTATTTGTTCTCTGGTATATCAACTTTCAATGATGGATTTAGATGAATAGAGGTGAACTGATGTGCCATTTGTTAATGAGTTTGATTTAATAGCGAAGCCCACAAGTAGGGAGATTAATGTCTGACTATTTAACTCAGCCGCCAGAATTGTACTCTCGAATCTGACGACAATGATGACATTGACCTTTCATTCCTCAAATTAATTGATTTTTAAAAGAAAAATAAATTGTTCATGAAAGCGATCTAAAAAGGCCTGTCCGATGGCAAATAATGACATTGGGCGTAATATTATTCTGTTGTAGCTGTACAAAGTAAAATTATACTCACACTTTGTGGTCAGATTAAAAAAAAAATCAATATTGAGATTCGGCTTTTAAAGAATGTTGTTGTTAAACCTTCATATAGTGAAGTCCCACGATATCTCACAGCACCCTCTGTAACGTATTCTTATATAAGAAAAACCATTGGTAATTTACGTCATGGCACTGTCGCAGACCTGATAAAAGACTGACAAGAAAGGCTCTGCGATGGACACCCCAAGGAAAGAGCAAGCAAGGCCCCCCATTGGAGATTTAGGGACGTACCGTAGAGAGGGACCTAGCAGAGAGGTCTGTTCCTCGAGATGGCCCCAAGAATAGCTGCTGACAGGACGAGGTGGAGATCCCTTGCATCTCCTCAAGTACCAGCAGGCCCGGAGAGGATTGAGTGAGGGCATTGATGTATTCCCCTTTTTGACCATAACATGAAATCAAAGAATCTCTTTATGAAATTGTCACAACCATTGCACCGAAAATATCTGATTCAAGAAGGATTTGTGAATTTATGATTTTGAATTGTGACCCAAAACAAAAAGTCGTCTATTGAAAAGTTCGTTGAAATATAAATCTATACCTTCGTGTTCTAAATGATCAAGATTAAAATAAAGGCTTTTTCACTCTCATTTTAACCGCTGTGGTTACGCAATCCTGTTGTGGGTTCGGGGTTTGAGCCAAATTATTTGAAAACGTTCTTCAGCGGTGAATTGGTAGAAAATGTGCTAAAGACATGTTCTCTGCGCTTGACCCGCCAGAACCCTAGATTGACTGCATGTGACTTTTTCAAGTAGGGTCTTGTTTTAAACAGAGTTTAAATTCCACTAGTTCCAACATATATATATATATTAATAATGACAGAACATCCTGAGACAGTGTTGAAGGAATTCTCATGTCTGGTTGATGTTGCCCGTCCCACAGGCGATGATCACACTGAGCAATGCTATTGTTTTTAGACAACCATTTTAATGATTGCTTCTTACTAAATTATATCACTCAGACTATAAACGTTTCAGGTTACAGTTGGCACGTTATATATCCAGCTGGCGGATGTTGTGAGTATTTTACCTAAAAATCTAACATCAGTTTGAAATATTGTGTGATAGAGTTCTTATTTTCTTTATGTTATTTTAAAACATATTGTATGATAGATATAATACAGATCATATTAATATTCATTGCTCCATATTGGGTTTATAACCCGCATAATATTTCTAAATTTAGCACCTAAAAAGGGCCCAAGCCTCACGAAATCGTGAATTCTTTCATGAATTCTTTACAGGGAGACGACTGGGGGTGGGCAAAGATTGAAAAAATGAAAGAGCCAATCAATTATCAGATTTACTTTTCCTTCAAGTGTAGAATTATCTGAATAATTAAGTGGAATGATTTTTGTGTATATTTACACATCTTAAATGTTTCACGAGCGATAAAGGATCAGAACCAAAGCAAATAACGTGGGCCTCTAAGTGGGTTATACGCGTCTGAATAAACTTTAGGAGTAGTAATCCAAAACAAAAAAATGCAAACTACCATGTTGGATTAAGATGCAAGGAAATACAGACAAAAGACTAAAATAATGTTTATCAAAGGTTATTTTCATCCAATGTGCGTTCACTTTAAGAGACGTTTTATTTGTGACTGTTTTTATGAAATACCTATTAGGCCTAATTATTTTTTTTTTCAATAGGCGCGTTTTAAAAGATAACTGTTATCTATATAGCAGTAGTATACAAGTTAACAGGTTACATTCATTAACGGGAGACTCTTTTTCGGAAGTTCAATACACGAATCTTATCTGAAACTGAAGAGAAGTACCTAATTATCACTCATACTATGAATGGATAAGATTCATCACCTGCTCTCTCTGACATACTTTCTTTTTATTATTGCAACAGAATTGACGATAAGTATAATGATGATGATAATAACAACAATAATAATATTCCGATTTGTTTTGATGTGTGTGTACGTGTGTGTGTGTGTGTGTGTGTGTGTGAGAGAGAGAGAGAGAGAGAGAGGGAGGGAGAGAGAGAGAGGGAGAGAGAGAGAGAGAGAGAGAGAGAGAGCAAGTGTTTGTGTGTTTACGTTTGTACTATAAAATTTCAAACAAATGACTTACGAACGTGACAAGAAAAGATGTCTGTGAACTAGGCAATAATGACACTTGACGATCCTACTCCCTCTCTGAATCAGCGATGCACATTTACACATTAGTCACATTGAGAGCAGCCCAAAGGGCAAATCAGCATTTACTGTTTCCGTCAAAGTCGTTCAAAACAAGACCTGTATTTACGACTGATCCGCATTGTTCAAAACCGAGTAAACAAAGTTACATATTTATACCCAATCTATTTAACCCATTGGTCTATTTACGTCCAGCTGCAATAAGTAATATCATTGCTATGATACATGTACTATTGATGCTATCTGTTGGGGTAAAATACTACAAAATCCGCCAGAGAAATTAAATATACCAGCACCCAAAACTACATGTAACCTTTAACGTTTATAGTCTGATATAATCTATTGAGAACTAATCAGTAAAAGGCTATCTAAAAATAACAACAAAAGACTGTGTGACTAATCTTCTTTCCTTCTGTGGGGACGGAATAAAATGACCGTTGTAAAAATATACAGGTCCAGATTTGTACCCAGAGCAATATTGAAATTTAAGATAATTGGATTTGTACTTTGATGTCGTATTTGAAACTATTCTCCCACTAAACAATCGTATAAATAGATAAATATATAAATACAGTCCATTATCACAGCTCATAAAATTCTCAGGTTCGTTCACGGCCCTTAAATTATTTCTTTTAACAGACCGCATAGTAGAAGCCAATACATACTAGCATTCTGAAAATATCCGTCACTTCCTTAAACTTGGACCTCATTTGAACGTGGGTCGAGTGAGATTGTATGAGTAAAGCACTTATCCAAGGACATAATACCAAAATCAGAGAGACTTATCTTTTCACACATCGGGCCATTGTCAAACTTAATCTCGCTAACTTGCTTTATGAAAAGAGAGAGAGAGAGAGAGAGAGAGAGAGAGAGAGAGAGAGAAAGAGAGAGGTGTGAGGAGAGAGAGAGAGAGAGAGAGAGATACACCACTCATCCACCAAATCCGCAATGACATAACATCTCGATTGCTTGTCTAGTAGTTTGGTTTTAACGCAATGGCATAAGTGCATGCTTTCCCAAACAATAAATTTTTGTTATTAATTATTAATTACTAATTATTAGAAAACTGAACATCTAACCCAGCTAATACGTTGTCCAGTTTGTTTTGGATTTTTTTTTTAGTTTTATAATCTTTAAAAAGACATGAAAACCATTCAAATATTTCTTTATTTGAAACGTGTCGGGGTTCCAAATTAGTGTAAAAGGTTTCCGAATATGGAACAAAAGAGTAATTGTTTGGTTTCCGGAATTCGTAAAGGAGTCCTTTCAAATATTTGATGAGTATTGATGGAAGTTGAAAATAGGCAGAGTCCACGATCAGAGATCAATTTAACAAGTATATTGAATGAAATTAGCGTTGGGTGAAAATGAGAAGACTGATATAAACCCTTTTCCGTGTGAAATACTATCAATACTTTCGTGTTGGGTTATAGTAAGAACATATCTTTAACATTTGAAAACATTGAAAAGTTACATCATCAGATCACACTTACGCATCATTGAAATGTCTTTGAAGGCTGAAGTAGGAAAAGAAGCAATTCAAGTTTAGAAAAGTAAGCAAAGATGTATGCCTTGCTTACAACAGATTGCCTTTTTTCTCTTTCTCTCTCTCTCTCTCTCTCTCTCTCTCTCTCTCTCTCTCTCTCTCTGTCCCTCTCTCTTTCTCTCTCTCTCTCTCTGTCTCTCTCTGTCTCTCTCTATTTCTCTCTCTCTCTTTCTCTTGCTCTCTTTCTCTCTCTTTCACTCTCTCTTTCTCTCTCTCTCTTTCTTTCTCTCTCTCTCTCTCTCTCTCTCTCTCTCTATCATGAACACTCACATAAACACACACACGCACACACACAGACACACACACACACAACACAGATTCAAATCGTTTATCATTTCTAATAACAAACAAATTAGACGTCTAGATAAAATTCCTTTTTTTTTCTTCCTCAAGGGGAAATTTGTCTCTAAGGTCTATCAAAGGGAAGACTGGAATAACCCAGGGGCAATCCGCATGGTAGCACCCCAGAGTAAGCTAGGAGATATGAATTGCTCAAGGCCACAGTGCGCATTGGGTAGTCAAACTCGGTACCTTTCCGTTATAAAGCAAAGGCTATACCATTGAACCACGCGTCCCCGTTGCCAGGCTACCGCAGGGGCTTTACATTCAAGCAATTTATCAATCAATTAACCATAATTTATTATTCTTTTCTTTAGTTGTATTAAATGCAAAGCCAACATTTATGGCTGATAGAACCAATGTTGATTTATATTTTGTAGTCCTGCATTTAATACGATATTACCATCTTGAAGTGAAAGTGCCCGGCCCTTTACTTACTGATTTCATCGTAATGTTTTAATTACTCAACCATTTCACAAATTGAGGCTTGTTTTGTGGATGATTTTCAACTAAGGTTACGTTAAACATTTGTACCTTTTCAGATGTCTATCTTAAACCAGTGCTTTTCAACTAATTATTCACTCTGATTCTACGATTACTATAAATGCTTGAACAATCCAACTAAGAAAATATGCCAAGTATAGTAATGGCTGGAAACTAGAAAGAACAAAAGTTAACATTTACCTTTGGTACAAGATTGACGCAGACTATTGCAAACAGCCTGAGATAAGGACATCAATTAAAGTTTAAATAAGTCGCCTATCCATTATATCATCACTCCTACCTTTTTCTCATATTTATTTTTCAGCTGTTTAAATTCTTTGAGTTTTCCTGTGAGGAGAATTACTAGGCCTTTTACTTCGATTTCTCGCCGAAATAGAAATTCATTGACCCCAAGCAAACACCTCATAAACTCAATATTTCATTCTTGGGTCAATGTAATTCCTTATTTTGGTTAATAATTGTATAAAATCATAGCAATTATTATTCAATCAATATCAAGGGAATATTGTTTCCTGTGCCACCAAAGTACAGCAAAATAAAGCATGAATAATGAAGGTATGGTAAATGCTAATTTTCCACACGGGTAAACCAGATTATATGATTACTTATCCTGCGTGATGCTAATAACTTTAACAGAGCCACTCGGGAGTATATTATGATCTCGATATAGGAGTCTTAAAGAGATACAAAAATCTATTCATGGAAGTATTTCGACCATAAATAAGTATATGGCCCAAATCAAGATTCATTCCAACGTGATTCATATTACATGAATTTGAGTAATCGTCATGATAGTTCAGTCGTACTCTGAAAATAACAGACATTTAAAAATGTTGGCTAAATACTCGTCCTTCAAGTATCGATCAATTTAAATGAGCCAACTCTTGTCAAAAACTCTCAAACCTGGGGCTTGAAAAAGTTCCAGGTCTGAGAGTTTTTGACAATATAATGAGTGTCATGGTCTCAAGTGAGTAAAGAGCTACTCGACTATGCATAAAGATATATGTAGAATGAGGCCCCAGAATTTACTAGTTACTATAAATGAAAAACAATTAACGATTTGTTTACAATGAAATAAAAATAATGATGAAATTTAATTAAAAGAGATAAACAGTGATCGTGGCAGTTACAAATAGAGATATGAATATTTTACGTAACTTATGATAATATCTCAGGTTCGTAAGTTTACGTTTCCAGGCAGTTGATGGGCTTGGATGATCTATTCCTCTGATAACAGGATTGGACTCGTAAAATTCCACTTCCAGGCAATTGGTAAGAGGTTATAGTGTAGTACAGCGGGCTTGGGTTTGATCCTTGAAGATTATACAATCAAAGTTAAAAGCTCCGGCGTCTTAATGGTGTAGATATAATATCTACAAAGTCCCAAAAGATAAAATCTTACAATATATATATAGGAATAGAGTGACTGGCCGTCCGGCATAGATTGTGGAGAGAAAGTGAGTGTCAAATGTTAGACCTATCAGCTTTTATAATAAGTGGCTACGTGACAGAATGTAGAACGAAAAGTATTCACTAATTAGAAATTAATTCGAGGGAAGGCTATAAAAGGAAAGACGATCTAATATTAGAAGGTAAAGTTTATCTAAGCCTACTGATATATAACTGGAGTGAGATGAATTCAGTTCTTAATAAAATAAAATTTAATAAGATAATTGTGAACAATCTTTACTGTGACACCCCCCACCCACGTTTAAAATATACTCTTTAACCATTATGGGAAAGATAGATTTTACAAACGGAAGTAAATTTACTATCATGATACTCTAGCATTAATCCATTGTTATGATTTGTGCTACAATTAAATTATTTATTAACTAGACATGGAAATGTTTATATTAACGTAGGTATATGAATGGGCGACAATAACAATGAAAGATTGTGATTACAAATCATTGTGATGAACGACATGATGGCAATGTGATTACAAATCATTGTGATAAACAATAGTGATGGCAATGAAGCATGATTTAAGTCGATGATATGAAGGTAATTTACTAAATGAAATGAATGAAAATGTAAATGAAATATTGACATTTCAATTATTAATCATAAATGAGTGAAAAATTCATAACAATAATAGATAAAGAGAAGATTTCCCAAATCATGAATGGGTATGGTATATATATCCAAACAATACTCAATGTTACATTAAGTTGGGTCATCATGTTTACAAATAAAATTATCGAAATTGTGCGTTCTGATTTGGCATAGTTTGTGAGGTAACTAACAGTATGCATGGGAGGTTAAGTTATACCCTTCTCATGTGTTTATACTAATCGAGAAAGTAGGTCGGCGTGAATATTTTCACAGCCTGGTATGTGAGAGATACTGAAAGTGTAATTTTGCAAAAATAGACTCCACCTTAGTACTCTACTATTATTCATTTTGTTATTTCTTATGTACGTGAGTGGTTTATGGTCCGTTTCGACCACAAACTCTTTTAGCAGTAGATATCTGCTGAATGTCTTTAAAGCAAAGACGATGGCCAGTCCTTCACGCTCTATTACAGAGTATCGTGATTCTCTGTCCAATAATTTTCTGCTTGCATATAAGCAAGGCATTAGAGTTCCCTCATGTTCCTGTAATAGTACACCTGCGATGCCCTTATCAGACGCGTCAGTTCTTACAACAAATTCTTTTGATATGTCGGGTAATTTAAGAATTGGTTCTGAACAGAGTAATGCCTTTAATTGGTTAAAGCTATTCTGACACACTTCTGTCCAAACAATTTTGTTCGGTGACCCATTCTTTGTCAGATTTGTTAGCGGTTGTCGCGATGTGCGCGAAGTTGTAAATGTATTTCCTGTAAAAATTTAGGAGCCCAAGTACTTTGCGTACTTCTTTTTTTGTCTTAGGTGGTTGCAATTGTGCGATTTTTGTTTGTTTTTCTGTCTCGGGTGTCTGTGTCCCATGACCAACGGTATGACCGAGAAAATCAATTTCGTAAAATGCAACGCTTGTTTTTGACGGTTTTGTTGTTAAAGAATTACGTTTTAATGCTTCAAGCACTAATTCTAAGGTTGTCATGTGATCAGTCCATGAGTTTGAGAAAATACATGCGTCGTCGAAGTATGAGAGTGTAGACGGGATGTCTTTTAATAACATACGCATCATTCTTTGGAATGTCGATGCGGCTGTCGATAATCCAAATGGCATATAGTTAAATTCTAACAATCCTAATGGTGATTGAAATGCTGTGTATTTCTTACATGATTCTTTCAGTGGAATCTGCCAGTAACCTCTAGAAAGATCACATTTTGTCATGTATTTTGCTTGAGATAAGGCAGCAAATAAATTCTCTTGATTTGGTATTGGTTCTGCATCAAATACTGTTGCTTCATTTAATTTGCGAAAGTCGATACATAGCCTTATCGATCCGTCTTTCTTTTTCACTACTACTATTGGTGATGAGTATGGGCTTGAAGAATATCTAACTATTCCTGTATCTAGCATATCCTTAACTTCCTTTTCAACTTGTTCTCGTGCGTGAAATGGAATAGGATAGTTTTTCACGTTGATAGGGGTAGATGTGGTTAACTTTATGTCGTGTTCCACTAATGTTGTATGTCCGGGTGCGTCTGTAAAGACTGACTGGTACTTTTCTAATAATGACCTGATTTCTCGTTTCTGACATTCGTTTAGTTGAGGATTGATTGTGACGTCATTAATTGTACTATTTTTAGAGTTACCGTGTTGTGGGGTGTGTTGTAGTTCGACATCATCGCTGTGAGTTTCGATGATTAATCCTACGTTTGTAGCTTCGATATTAGTAAACATAGGTTGCGACACTGTGTCTCTATCAAAATACTTTTTTAGCATATTTGCATGGAATGTCTTTGTTGTGTTGTTAATTTTAATCTCGTAATTAACATTAGATTTTACTGCTGTTATTTTGAATGGTCCTTTCCATGTAGCTAAAAGTTTACTCGAGTCATCGGGTAAGAGTATTAGTACTTTGTCACCAATCTCAAATTTTCTTGATTTGCTTTTGCGATCAGAGTATTCCTTGTATTTCTCTGCTTTTTTAGTGACGGATTCCTGTGCTAGCTTACACGTGTCCTCTATTCTGTCTTTCAGGTTTCTTACATATTCGTAAGCAAACATAATTTCGTTATTGTCCTCCTCATTCCCTTTACAAATGTCGGCTACTATATTGATCGGGCCGCGAGGTGATCGTCCATACATCAACTCAAATGGGGAGTAGCCTGTAGATTCTTGGGGTATTTCTCTATATGCAAATAGGATTGCTGGTAAGTATCTGTCCCAATCATCTGGTTTTTCTGCTGACACTTTTCTTAACATATTTTTTAGAGTGCCATTAAATCTTTCACAAAGACCATTTGCTTGGGGGTGGTAGGGAGTTGTGAATGAGTGTTGGATTCCCATGAGTTTCATGGTTTCATGCATCATATGTGATGTAAATTGGGGTCCATTGTCCGACAGTATCTCATTTGGTATGCCTATTCTAGTAAAAATTGTCATCAATGCTTCAGCTATGTGATCCGATGTAGTTGATTTCAATGCTATCGCTTCTGGCCACCTGGTTGCGTAATCGACTAGTGTTAGTATGTGTGTATGGTTTCTATCTGATTTTGTTAAAGGGCCTATAATGTCAATTGCAACTTTTTGAAAAACTTTTTCAATAACTGGGGTTGTCTCTAATGGCAATCTCGGTATTCTGCCTTTTGCGACTCTTCTTTGGCATGTGTCACAAGATTTCACATATTCTCGGACGTCTTTAGTAATTCCAGGCCATGTGAAATTCTCGGATATTCTCTTCAATGTGGAAGAGCTCCAAGATGTCCAGAAGTTATTGAATCGTGCGCTATTCCAAGGATTTTGTTTCTGTAACTACTCGGCGTGACCAGTTGTTTAGCTATTTTGTTTCTTTTCCTATGTAACCTGAACAGAATATCTTTTTCAATGATGTATTCAACTTTTGATTTCGTCCCTTTGTTTGCGATATTGAAATATGAAGTTAAAGTCGGGTCCTTTTTCTGTTCTTCAATGAACGTGTTCCTGTCAAATTGTTGTGGTTCAAGAGAAATAGTCATTGGCTTCTCTGTTATCTTAGTCATCTTTCTTGTTTCTGCTAGACAAGCTGTTTCTTGGGTTAATGACCATTCTTTTACATCTGTTGGGTTGTCTTTAAGACCTTTTATATTGCCAACAATAACATCAGCGACGGGGTTGGGAAGTATACAGCATTCCACTATTCCTGTATAGTATGGGGTTTCTATGTACACGTTAGCTGTTTCAAAGGTTTCGACTGTGCCACTGAATGTGATGCATTGTACCGTTTTTCCAGTTTTGTCTTCGTCATTGATCAAAGATGCTTTTATTCCTATTGTACTGCATCCCGTGTCTCTCAATATTTTGCAATCAGTTCCATTAGCTTTGCCTTCACAAAAAAATAGCGATCCTGATTTGTGAGTTTGTGTTAAAAGTGACATACCTTTCACGCAATACACATTTATATTTTCTCCTGACATTACTCGTGTCTGATTGTTTACACCTGTTTGGAGTGATGCATTTGCAGTTTCTTTTGGATATCCCACGATTTTGTAACATTTGTCTGCTGTGTGGCCTTTCATTCCACAATATTGACATTTAATTATAGGTTTGTTGGTTTTCTTATACTCAGTATTATTGTCAGTGCTATTTCTTGTTTTGTTTTGATAGTGTCGGCTATGGTCTCTATTGAACTGTTTGTTCCATGGTTTGTTACTATGATCCTCCTGTTTCACTTGCGTGTTCCGAGTGATTGATCGGCTCGTTCTATTTGAGTACTGAACTTTAGGTGTACCTGGACTCTGAGCAGCGGCAGCGTAGTATGGTTCCTTCAATGTTCTGCTAAGGGGTGTCAATGGATGTGCGCTGTTAAAGTTTTCTGCGTAGATTTTTAATTTGTCCAAGTTTTCTGGCTTTCTCTCTTTAAAGAATGCGACTAAATCTGGGTTGCAAGCTTGATAGATTCGATTCTTCAGCGTGAGATAGTAAAGGCCTGCAAAGTCGTCTTGTTTTACGTTTGCCAACTCAAGCCACCGATTTAGAAATTGAGTAATTCGGTTCACGAATGTATTAAAGTCTTCTCCACTTTCCGGTTTTGCAGTGTGAAACCTTTCCTGGTAACCATCTTCCGTTAATCTAAATCTTTTTAGTAGAGCGTCTTTTATTTTTCCATAGTCATCTGCATCTTCAGTTGTTAAGGTATAGAAAACTTTTAGCGGTTCTCCAGATAAGCAGTTAATCAAGGCTGTGGCCCATTTGCTTTCTGGCCAACGATAACCTTTAGCCTGAACTTCGAATCGGTGTAAGAAGGATTCTAAACAGTCTGAGCGTTCATCGTATGTTGGCATGCGTGGAAGTTTCACGAAAAATTCATCACTATTATTATGTTTTCTTTCATGACCGGTTTTTGTTTTTTCAATTTCCAGCATCATTTGGGTCCTTTTGGTTTCTTCTTCTGCTAATGCTATTTGTCTTTTTAGTTCCCTTTCTTGGACTCTTTCTTCTCGTTCTTCTCTACGTATTCTTTCTTCGTGTTCTTTTTCTTCTCTACGAATTCTTTCTTCATTTTCTTCTCTACGAATTCTTTCTTCATGTTCTTTTTCTTCTTTTACTTTCTCTTCGCACCATGAAAATATTCTTTCCTGGGGTATTTCTAAGTCCTTTGCGAGACTTAAGTATCTTTTATATGCTTCCATGTTGTAATAAATTAGTTACGATATTTTATATATATTATATTGACAGGATACTGTTACTGACTGTTTTATTTATTTACACTTACTGGAATGAACTGTTCTATTTTTAGAAATCTCTCTCTCTTATTTCAACTTATTATGTATGTTGAATTTGATGCCTTTTATCGTTATATCTTATAAAGCAATGTGTCAATACAATGCGTAGTTATTATGACTTGTGTCAATAACAATGTGTCAATCGCGTGTACTCTAAACTATGTTACTACGAAAAATTCATCACCAATGTGTGTGACTCGTCGTTAGTTTGTGTACAATTATTCGCAATGACGCTAATGTACTAGAGTGTGATAACAATAATAGGATGCCAAAATAATCCCAAGTTATCTATCACTAAATATAACACGACGGCTAGTAGACTCCTTTTATTATTATTTAGTTTTTAAAGACTCACTTTTCAGAACATAATATATAAGTGGTTTTCGGTAACAGTAATATGCCAAAAATGCATTTAAAACAAATCACTATGCAAAACAAATCACGATGTCTATAGTTACTATGTGATGCCCAACTCATGTAAAAGAGAATAATGAAGGATATATTTACCAACTCAGTTCGTGGCTGGGACCTCTCTCTTGTTCAATGGTTGTTCAACAATTGTAATTAGGCATTGAAGAGTGTTTAACAGTGATGTCTGAAATACAAAACAATAAAATATCGTAAGATTTACAATAGTTACAAAATGTGTTCACAACACTGAGTGATTGGATGATAGGTGAATGAATCGTTATGGAATGTAAACATATTGAAAACAATTCATGAATGAGGCAAACAACAAAATGAAATGAGTGATATAATAACAAAGTGGACAAGGAATGAATGAATGAATGAAAAACTGAGTGAATAGATGAATGAATGAATGGATAATGTATGAATGAAAGAATGAAGGGAGGAATAAATGTATGAATGATTGGATAAATGAGTGAATAAACGAATGAATGGATGAATGAATGAATGAATAAATAAATGAATGAACAATGAATGAATGAATAATTTATAAATGAATAAATGAATGAAGGAATGAATCAATAAAATGCTATTCAATTTGAATGAAAGAATGAATGGATAAATTGCTATTCCATTTAAATGAAGAAATGAAAAAGAAAAAAAAAATTAATCCTGTAAATAGGGAGTTCAATTAAAATATGATCAAGTGGGGCAATTAAGAGTTTTACAATTTAAACTTTAAAGTTAGATGAAATAGATATAAGTAACTAAATAAATTCAATTCTTTATATGTGTCCCCTCCAAAATGTCATGGTCTCAAGTGAGTAAAGAGCTACTCGACTATGCATAAAGATATATGTAGAATGAGGCCCCAGAATTTACTAGTTACTATAAATGAAAAACAATTAACGATTTGTTTACAATGAAATAAAAATAATGATGAAATTTAATTAAAAGAGATAAACAGTGATCGTGGCAGTTACAAATAGAGATATGATTATTTTACGTAACTTATGATAATATCTCAGGTTCGTAAGTTTACGTTTCCAGGCAGTTGATGGGCTTGGATGATCTATTCCTCTGATAACAGGATTGGACTCGTAAAATTCCACTTCCAGGCAATTGGTAAGAGGTTATAGTGTAGTACAGCGGGCTTGGGTTTGATCCTTGAAGATTATACAATCAAAGTTAAAAGCTCCGGCGTCTTAATGGTGTAGATATAATATCTACAAAGTCCCAAAAGATAAAAATCTTACAATATATATATAGGAATAGAGTGACTGGCCGTCCGGCATAGATTGTGGAGAGAAAGTGAGTGTCAAATGTTAGACCTATCAGCTTTTATAATAAGTGGCTACGTGACAGAATGTAGAACGAAAAGTATTCACTAATTAGAAATTAATTCGAGGGAAGGCTATAAAAGGAAAGACGATCTAATATTAGAAGGTAAAGTTTATCTAAGCCTACTGATATATAACTGGAGTGAGATGAATTCAGTTCTTAATAAAATAAAATTTAATAAGATAATTGTGAACAATCTTTACTGTGACAATGAGAATTACTTTAATCGATCGATATTTGAAGGACGAGTTTTCTGGCCGAAATTGAAAAAGTGTGTTTGTTTGTTTTTTTAGAGTACTATAGAGTTGAAGCAACAGCTTCAAGACAAAACCTCTACTTCCTTTTAATAGTCCAGTATCGTTGAAACTTTGTAAACAAGTCGATTAAAGCGATTACGAGAAGACGGCCTATTTGAATCATGGGCAACAGGGGATCACATTTATCCCCTCCCTTTGGGATTTCTCACAAATCATTTTTCTTAAAGAGAGTCACTCTCTCAGAGGGAATGGGTTCTCAAAATTAGTTTGCACACAAATACCAGCAATCTACAGTCATTGCCCTCGATGAGTGGAAATTCAGAAATATTAGTCCTTTGGGTCCATGAATGACTTTTAAACAGTGGTTATTGGACTGCGTTTTAAAACAGAACAGGGATTTTACAGTCTAAAATTATTGTTTCACGAGGTTTGTAATAAGCTCTCTGTTATTATAAGAAAAACACCGAGTTCACTTTGAGAACAATTGTTTGAATAAAGTTCAAGATTGCGGTAATGGGGCAGCGTGGCTCAGCGGTACGGACTTTGCTTCGTACCCGAAAGGTACCGAGTTCGAACACCCACCGCTGCACTGTGCGACTGTAAGCAAGTCACATCGCCCTAGCACAATTTGCGGTGTTGCACTGCGGCTGACGCCTGTGTTATTCCAGTCTTCTCTTGGAACGGACCCTAGAGACAAATTTTCCCTATAGGATGATTAAAGGGAATTATATTTTCCATTTTTATGATTCTCTTATTTATGTTATTCTTACTCGCTCAAAGTAATCAAAATGGCACTATTAAACAATTCGAATGTTGGTGTTGGTGTCACGTTAGATGAATTGTCAATATTTCGTTTTATTTGGTTGATTATTGGATACAAATATGGCGTAAACATTTACAACCCGTCTTTAAACATTTTTATGCGATCTTTCATTAATTATATCAATATTATTCATTTTTTCTTGAGTGTAATAGGCTACTAGATTTTTTAATGTACCTTTTTTGAAAGGATTATTATGATCCTATTTGTTTAATTTATTATTAGGCTTAATGGAAATGTTGCATTAGTTTTTCTTTATTTGATATTTTCAAAAATATATAATGGAGCATCTCGAATGTCTTCGTCCTTGTCCTCTCGTGTTCAATGTATGTGTTGTTTGATGCTATCGTGTGTTCAATGTATGTGTTGTTTGATGCTATCGTGTGTTCAATGTATGTGTTGTTTGATGCAAACTAGGGTTCACAGCGTAAAACGCGTACACTTGTGAAGAATATAGGTATTAAAATTGTCCCAACTATCGGGAGCCTCTGTGGTATAATGGTAGCACGTCTGACCGGTAATCAGAATGGCTGAGGTTCGATCCCCAGTTGA
>NC_088360.1:119665969-119683469 GCF_034508935.2 Berghia stephanieae
TCTTTCTAAGGCACTAATTTTCCCACCATGTCTTAATATTTAACAACTAACATGATATATTCAATCATAGCATAGATAGTCTGATGGTTTTTACATCCTGGTTACGTACTTAACCATAATCACTTTTAAGCCAGGGTATTTTTGTTAATTGTGATTAGATGGATGGTGAGGGGGCGTTGATATTACTCTTGACATGTCTCCAATTCTTTGGTTTGCTGTATATTGCCAAAAGACCTTTAATTCTTTTAAATTAGAATCTTTTAAAAATCTTAATCATCGATAAATTAAATTAACACTAATTCGACAAAAATTGTAAACCTCAGACTCCATAGAAATATTTAAATATGGCTTTTTGACAATGTCAGAATCCTCTTATTTAATCGATATGAAATATTAAATAAAGTTTTAGTGAATATGATAAAGGTGTTTTAGTGGCAGCACTATGCTGTAATAATAGTAATTAGGAGAGGTCGTTAAGTGAGGCGGTATAAAGGTACATTTACGTAAGTGTATTGATTTTGTACACTTATTGTGTTCAGTGGCTCACGTTTATTGTAATACTTCTTTATTTATGTAATGATAATGCGGACAATGACAATGTTGAGTATGCTGTTAATAATGGTGATGAGAATATTATTGTTCATTCTTCTTCTTTTTCTTCTTCTTTTTCTTCTTCTTCTTCTTCTTCTTCTTCTTCTTCTTCTTCTTCTTCTTCTTCTTCTTCTTCTTCTTCTTCTTCTTCTTCTTCTTCTTCTTCTTCTTCTTCTTCTTCTTCTTCTTCTTCTTCTTCTCCTTCTTCTTCTTTTATTATTATTATTATTTTATTATTATTATATTATTATTATTATTATTATTATTATTATTATTATTATTATATTATTATTATTATTATTATTATTTTTATTATTATTATTATTTTTTTATATTTATATATTATTATATTATTATAATTATATATAATAATTATTATTATTATTATTATTATTATTATTATTATTATTATTATTATTATTATATATATATATATATATATATATATATATATATATATATATATATATATCGTCGCATAGGCATTCCATCAAGGAATATAGATAACTCATCAAACAAGATGTCTGATGTCAACAGGAATCATCCATGTTGTCCAATTGAGCAAATTGGGGGTTAATAATCTTGCTCACGGAAAAATATCGAAAGTGCCTGAAGCGGGGTTCAAACCCGGGTCATCCGGATCACAGTGCAATGCCTTCACCACTCGGACACTTCGCCCCATGAATCATTATTATTATTATTATTATTATTATTATTATTATTATTATTATTATTATTATTATTATTATTATTATTATTATTATTATTATTATATTATCATTATTATTATTATTATTATTATTATTATTGTTATTACTACTACTACTACTACTACTACTACTACTACTACTACTACTACTACTACTACTAACTACTACTACTACTATACTACTACTACAACTATTAATAATAATAATAATAATAATATTAATATCATCATCATCACCATTATCATTTTTATTATCAATATTGGAATAGCGTCGCAAAGAAAGATCAAACGAGGTCATTAGACAATTTCAGGAATGTAGAAAAACAGCCATGACCCGGGGCAAATTAAAGAAATAAAAGGAAAAGACATTAAGCATCGAACCCTTAAAACTGATCCTTGAGTGCATCCCCAATGTTTGGAGTCGTGAAATCCGTATGAGTAAACAATAAATCACCTTGAAACCAGCATTGTAGTTTATAGTGAGGGAACTTAGTTGGGCGTCGGCTTCAGAGCAAACAAAACACACCCGTTCTAGTAAATATCCCGAAGTAAGAGAACCAAGAAAAAGTGATTACGACTAGGTTTATAGCACACACACACAAACACACAAACACACACAAACACGCAACAACAACAACAATTTAAAACGAGGCAATGATCTTTTATTCTTAACTTTGAAGCACTGGTTCCGATAAAGCAATGGTAAGAGCAGTCGATTCTTACGATAATGATTCAAATTATAATCCGGACAGACTTGAGTTTGAATCCTGCTACCACCGCCCCAGCAGTGAAACTTCAATACCTAGTGGATATACAATAGATAAGCATCATTTTAAAAAATGATAATAGAACTTTATTGTCCAAAGAAATGGTTCGGATTGATGCCAATAAAAAGTACAAATAATATAGTACAGTGGACATAATATATACGAAGTGGTTATTCAGTATCTGATACTGAATAGTGCTTTGCCACTATTTAGTATCCACAAGGAACTCTTTTTTTATAGAGAGAGTGAAAAGTGCGACAAGCTCGGTTGAATGGATAGCTAGTTCCTCTGCATTCGCATCTGTTGATTTTTCCACCGATATCGGTTGTCTTGTTTGAACTCCCTCCCCCTCATCATGTGGCTGTTCCCTGCTCCTCTCCACTCTGGGTCTCCTGCACCCTGACTTTGTTGTCCTAAAAAAGGAAAAGGCCGCTTTTTGTTGGCTATCACAGATGACGACAGACGGTGGTTCTCCCTAACCGCCTTGACTTTATCTCCAAGGTCCCGGCTAAATAACATGTCCTCCACTGGATAGTCCACATTGCATAATGATGTCCTCAGTTCCTCCGAGACCACCCCCGCAAACAACTTCCAGCCAGTAACGTCGATTTTATGTGAAGCATCCGCACATAGCACCGCCGCATCCGCCATCCTTTCACCCATTTCTCTGTCCTCCACACAAGCCTGTGACCCTAGACAATGCGCCAATGAGATTAGACCTTTTAAGAGGCATGTCTGGGCCTCCTGCAAGGATTTGTCTCGGTCCTTGACATTACCATCCGCATGTGTGAAAACTTCTCTATTGCAGGCAATAGGGGATAAATGAGGACAATTAGATGGGACCTGGTATTTGTCCTTAATTGTTTTCCGCGTGATATAGTCCAATCCTTTGGATAACACTGACGATAATGAGGCTGATATTCCCTCTGAGATTTCTAAATCGTTGGAACTAGCAATCCCGGAGAGGTTTTTGAGCATATCCGACATGCTGACTGTTTGAGTTTTCGTTGTTGGAGACTGATTCTGGTTGCCCGTATTTCGGTCTGCACTGGATGGCCCAGCCACCTTTGTCGAATCCATAAGTAATGTTGGGGTAATGTGCGTATGCGGATCTGCACAAGACGAGGAGTCTGACGAGAGGTTACGTGGGGCATTAGAGCCATTATTAGATTTAGCTAGTTCTGAATTATTATTATTGTAGGAGTGAGTCTCATTCTCCAAGAGAATTTGGTAGTTGTGATCTACCTCCATGGTGGATAGTTGCACCTGTTGTGATAATCTGTTGTTTGACACATTTGGTGAATTGTCTGTATCTGGTGGCCTTAATGAACTAGGTGGTTGTGAGATGTCGTCGATTGGGTCCAACTGATCCTGTTCCTTATAGGCTTCGAACGCTTCCCTCATCTCTAAAATAGTCGGAATGAGTCCCGTGAACATCTTCATTTGTTCTTTTATTTCTTTAATATCTTGAGTAGTCATAATGTCACTTCCCCAATGTAACTTCTGTGGACATTAAAACCAAAGAATAATTATGAATAAATTAAATTCCTTGTTGGACCTTGTATATTATCTGCCTTGATAACACCAGCATTTGAAGCATAAGTGCATCAGCCACCACACCCAAAGGTCGTTATCCATCGTATCCACTTATTAGAGAACACCGCAGAGCTGTTGAAACTAATAATATCGCCAAAATCGATGACCACGTGTATACTATCTCTGGTCCCGGGCAAAGCTGAGTTATCCCATAACCCAGAAATTATCAAGATCATCAAGGCGCTTTTCTTCTAGTAGTTAACCCCTTCTCCCAACAGTCTAAAATATCCGGCAAAACTGCCATGATAGATGACTGCACGAAGAGGTGAACTAAGTGTCCAGCCAGACATATTCAAGGCTCTATATACTCCAGATTTTAGAGATTTAATCCAATTAAAAATTCAGATCCAGAAAGCAGAGATAAATGACTACCTGCATACTATCCCTGGTCCGGAACAGAGGCTGACTAACAGTCAAGGCCCCGACTGAATAAACCTCAAATGAATCTATATTGCGTGATACAAGCAATCAGGCTGATGAAGGATAGGCAGAACACCTATACCTCTTAGGTCAGGTCAGGCTTATCTAAGGCTGACACTCAGCATGAAATGTCAGTAGATATAGCAGAGATAGATGACTAATTGCGCACCATCTCTGGACCAGTGCAATTAACACAATCTAAAAGTCAGGCAAAACAGCAGAGATAGATGACTAAAGACATACTATCCCTGTTCCGGAACAGAGGCTGACTAACAGTCAAAGCCCCGACCGAATAGATTCCGATGACAATCGATTACTTGATACAAGCAATCGGGCTGATGAGGCCTAGACAGGACACCTGACAGTCCCCACCCTTTGCCTACTTTCCACACTTTGCCGCATATTGTCGGGTTTCGTAAAAAAGTAATTCCCCCCCCCCCTCCCCCATTTTGTTACTGCTGTTTTACAAAACCCAGAGTCCCAGGTTCACTCCCCACTGGTGTACACTTCCCTGAATCTCAGGTTCATCCCTTCCTCTCCCCCCCCCCCCCTTACACACACACACACACACACACAGACACACACACACACACACACACACACGCTGCTGCCTACCTCCCATAACTTTGTCGGATATTGCCAGGTGTCGTCGGGTTTCGTAAAAAAGTAATTGCTTATTATTACGAAACCCGCCGAAACCCAGTCCCAGGTTCACTCCCCACAGGTGTACACTTCTCTGAGTCCCAGATTCACTCCCACAGCTGCGCTGCCCTCTTCCCATAACTTTGTCAGGTTTCGGAAAAAAAAACAACACCGTATTATAGTGCAAAACCACTATTCAGTGTCAGATACTGAATAGTACAAACCCACTATTCAGTATCAGATACTGAATAGTGGAATACCGCTATTCAGTATCTGATACTGAATAGTGCAAAACCACTATTCAGTATCAGATACTGAATAGTGCTAGCCTTGTATATATACGTACACACCCACACTCGCGTAGGCTACATGCACATTCACATACAACCACGCACCCACAAGCATGCACGATTGAGTCATGAATATAACTCATTATTCAAGTAGAAACAAACATTGCTTCACAGCAGAAAGGCAAACATTCCTATATAATAACAAAACAAATAATCATCAAGATGATGGCGGTTGTGATGATGGCCAGGACTTCTGCGCGTACAATGATGATGATGATGATGATGATGATGATGATAATGGTGGTGATGATGATTATGATGATGATGATAATGTTGATGATGTTGATGATGATTATGATGATGCTGATGTTGTTGATGACGAAGAAAATGAAGAAAATGATGATGTTGATAATGATGATGAAGATGATGTTGAAGATGGTGATGATGATGATGATATGATGATGATAATGATGACGATGATGATGATGTTGATGTTAATGATGATGATGATGATGATGATGATGATGATGATGATGATGATGATGATGATGATGATGATGATGATGATGATGATGTTGATGAAGAAGATGATGATGTTGATAATGATGATGAAGATGATGTTGAAAGTGATGATGGTGATGATGATGAAGCAAGCAATTCTTACTCTATTTTAAAAAGAGATAAATTCTTATTTCATGGGTCTTTTCATTCGAAAGATTTTATTATCTTTAAAAACTTATAAAGCTGTTTCACGGCGTATTTCAACTGATTGAAAAATTGAATTTGAAATTTAACTCTCAGGTGATGCCAGATCAGAGAACCTTGACAATAAACATTCCATACAGAATTTCGTCATTGAGAATACAGAAGTAGGCAGACCAAGACAGTTTACGGGTGGTACTCAATCATTTGTAAGATATTTTAACGCGATCTCAAGTTTAAATTTATAGCCTTCTCTATAATAACTGATATAGCTAGACATTATTGTTTGATTCATGAAGTCTGCATCTTGAGATGCGATTCAATCGTTCACATTGCTTGTTTTAATGCGGTTTGTCGTCAACAAGTATAGAATATTGAGCAGTTTCTTAGAGTTCTCCTCCAGTGGTATGGAATATTTGCATAAGTTGATCCTTATTTATTTTATCATATTAATTTACTTTTTTGTTTCGGATATTTTTATTTCTGTTTTTTTCCCTCGTTCGTTTGTTGTTGTTGTTGTTGTCGTCTTTTTTTTTTTAATATTTTTGTTTGTTTTTTGTTTTTTTTGTTGTCTTTTTTTTTTTTGATATTTCTCTCCTTGTAATTTTTTATTGCTTTAATGAGAAAAAAGCAGTTCCTAAAATAACTTCGTGGATGTGTTTGTATTACACTGTTTATAAGTCACTTGTCATTTTAGCCTTATTGGTGATGCTTTGCGTCTATAACTTGAGCTTTTTTATATAGCGAAATATCATCTAAACGTGCTCAAAGCGCACAAGAGGCTCCCTAGCCGACAGCAACATGTTGGACGAGAGAAAACGCCTATTAGGCCATATTACAATTTTTCGGACAGTGACAACGCTATTAACAGCCAGGTGCTCATTTTACACCTTAGTACGGTGAGAGAGTGTGAGTAAAGAGATGTTTTCAAGGACTCCGCTATACACCGCCTCGCGGAGTATATCGGCAAATAGATTATTGAAATAACAAATATAAAACAGAAGTATTCATGCCAATCTGGCTCACATCATTTTTTTTCAAGAATCAGTACATTTCATGGTAAATAACAATCACAGCTGATATCACCAAATCATATCTGCCATTGAGAGCCTATGGTGATTACCAATTTTCCTTACGACAGGATTACCCCTCACTTGATGGTACGATACGATATGAAATATGAAGATTTTAATTAAAATCCGTGTGCTTACAGACAGGCAAGATAAATAAAACCAGTTCATAAGTCACTGATCTAATCAGTAAATCAAAATTCTCGTTGTATTAGCGCAATCAGTATTTTTCAGATTTCTCTTGTTTCACCTTGAAACAATATCAGATTCTCAACAGGTCAATCAATTTTTCAACTCATTTTAATTGTAGATTATTTATTTCCTCTGTGGTAATTTAAAATGTGACATCTTTCCATTGGCAAACTAATTTCTCTTTCTTTAGTTGACCTCACGGACGTTGACGTTAAGGAGATCCATTGCGTCGAAGTAAAAAAAATAATTGTCTTAGATTTTTGCAAAATATTCCAGTAAAGGGTTTTTTAAAATTGTGTATTGCATTTTTTATGCCAACATTCTGCAACATCCAGTTCATTATTTTTCCTCCATGCAAGATAGAATCACCAAATTATGAGAAAAATTGATTACAAATGTTGTACTTGTGACGAACGATTTTCTTTCACTGCGTGATGTCTTTATCATTCGTCAGCGTCTCATTCAAAACCACTTCAAACTTTGTGGAGATATATATTTGCCAAGGCAGATTAACACCTCTAGTTAAAATACTCAAATCATGGACAGTATTTCCCCCAATAAAGCTCTAAAGTTTGCTAACGGAAAAAAATGGTCAATAGGTGGGAAACCTTCCCATTGTATAACAGAACACTCACTTTCAGCTTAAGGCTTATTTACCTGTTCAAGTTGTCTGCCCATTGTATCCATACCTCCTGCTAATTACCTTTTCCAAACAAGACTCCAACGTGCATATGCCCTGAGGTTCTTGTCTCGCTCAAGAGTAGCTAAAGTTGCAATTAGGGTCTATCTCTCCGGTAATTCTCCGTTACTCCATATTAATCAAAGCATATGAATATCATTGGCTATCTAAAACAGGAACATTCTTCTGATTGGCTATTCCCATAATTCAGACGCGCTCCTTTAAATCACAAAATCAAATTCATCTCTGAATCGAATAACACACACGCTAAGAATCCCAAGAAAAAAGAGCTATCTCTCCAATTTCAAACTTGTAAAAGTTTGTCATCCCTCGGCTGAAGGTAAAATGAATTACTGGTTAACATTCAAAGTGGAACGAGATATTACTGTGAATTCAATTATTATCTATTATTAATATTATAGTTTGTGTATATATTTTAATTGTGCTATTCCATGGATGTTCGTAAGTTGGATTACCTGTACAAAACTATATCTATATGTATCTTATACTATAGTTAACATTTGATTATGATCTATACTATTATTTCATCTATATTCAATATGTATATTGCTTGAATGTCTGTACCCTACCGCCAATCGCCGGCCACACATCATAACCTCAATTATAATTAATAAAAATAAATTAAGAAATACCAGGGACACAACCCTGTTAAATTCTTATCATGTAAGATAGCTCGACTGTCAGTTGATGTTTGATACATATATACTAACTACCATTATCATGGAGTTACTGCTTCTCCTTGCCTTTGTCGGCAAATAAAGGCTATTATGATGTGTCGCTCAAGGACGATTCGGTGGCGAAAGACAAACTCGATTGGCTCTAAGACCTTGTTGTTTAACTCTTAATTGAAGGTCCTTGTCCGTGTCCTTGAAGCACTCAGTCGTGCCGAATTCCTGCATCCCAGTCCTTGAATAGGGGCAAACCCCTGATGTCAGTCGCTAACTACAACACACTGTTGTGAAGTCCAGAAAACCCAGTCAAGCAAGCCGGCGGGGTAAAGATAAGCCAAACGGGCTTATACCATTGTCAAATGTATTTTCCACAGACACATATGATTATATCAAAGTAAATAGATAAATAAATAATAAATTAGATCCACTCAATTAGAGCTACTCCTCCTGATATTAAATAAATACTTATTCCTTCTATCTTTTCCTGTAACAATCTAATTAAACTTTATGTATAGAATTGTTATTATTGTATTGGGCGTTACTATTGTCTTGACTCACTTGTTATTAATACAATTAAGTTATAAGGGACCCTAAGGCAATTCTTAATCACCCCTAGATTAAACCTGAGCCATTTGTGGTATAGGTTGAGTGGCGCAGCTGGTAACGAGAGCCATAGCGCGCATACTAGTTCGAATCCAGACCATTGAGCTTTCGGTTGGACTCGATCCCACAAAAATAACACACAACCCGCCACAGTACTATCCATGAGAAAAGAATGTTGTGAATAATGATATACTTTTACTCACTGTGTATTCTACGTTCTACATGTTTTGCTCCATTATAGACGAAAGAAAACGATAGGGCATCTTTGAAGTAATTTGAATAAAGCAGTGTGCTGCGACAGAATTATTATCAATTTAATACTATGTTTATTCCATTGACATTCGTGGAAGAACCGAACCTTTGAATAATAACATAGGAGTTGATGTCCCTGCCAAAAGGATATTGACAAAATTGATAGGGTGCACCGAAAACGTGTCTCCGAGACGCACGATGTTGCTGACGACTCTCAGCGATAAGTTGTACAATTTCACGATGAACAGGGTAAATGAATCAGGGACCCAGGCACTTTCCGTTAATACTGGTCGATACGTGGAGACCCTTAGTAAGCTGGTTTATTATTTGTAAGGCGGCTTAAGCACTAGATGATACAGGATGCCATTGAGACTACTCAAATGTCAGGAGGCTTTATCGCTCACTTATAGTCCAAAACTTTCTCCGTCTTGCTCTATCTGGATTGTATTTTCCCCTATGATTAAAGAATATTGAAAGTATTGTCAATATAACCTAGAGGCGGACATTTTTAGTCTGCTGGAGCTCTTCAATATTTTTTACTGTTTCACGCCTGTACATGTTGTGCATTCATTTAGATTAATGTATGAGCTATAACACATATACAATTATTGTGTGTAACATGCTTTGAAGGGGTAATACACGATGATATGCCTTATAGATAGGTTACACGAAGCCAGTTTAAGTTTGAGTCTGTGAGTGTGTGTTTGTGCGCGCGCGTGCGCGCGTGTGTGTTTGTGTGTGTGTATGTCTGGTTTCGCCTTTCTGTTTCATGTATGTCTGTTTGGTATATTATGTATATGCTGTAACCAAATGCAAAATTGCCTTCATGGACAATAAAGATATTATATTATATTATATTATATTATATCATATCATATTATATTATATTATATTATATTATATATGTTATATTATGTTATTATCATTATGTCAATGGGAATTCCGTCTTTAGGTATTTTACACCACGAGCGTCAGAGCAAATCCGCTCTTATGCCTGTAATGTAATACGATCATTCTCAATTACAAAATGTCCGTCGTTCCCTTCCAAGCCAAAGTCAAAAGTCTTTGAGTTAAGTTTTCGAATATTGTCCTCAAACATTTTAGTTCATTGATTTCAAAATATATGTTTCAGATTGATTTCTTTTAAAAATCAAATTGTTAATTGAAATTGATGTACCTTATCATGAAGTTGATTATCTTATAAAGATGTGCGGCGTATGGCACGGGAAATGCTTTGTTGTGTTAAAACTTAACTTGAGCATTTTGGCGCAATATCAACGAAATGCGCTTAAAGTGCTTTACAATGGATCCCTAACAAACAGCAATACTTAACATGTAGGACGAGACATGACACCTGTTTGGCGATATTACATTTTTTTCGGACAGAGACAAAGCCTTTAAAGGACAGGTACTCATGTTGCTCACCTGAGTATAGGGAGAGAATGTTAATAAAGAGCCTTTTCCAGCGACTAAAAAAATGCGCCGCTTAAAGTTGATAGGGTGCGTCGTAACGTGTCTCCGCGTTAGTATAATATCAGAATGACTGTATGGATAACAAGCAGACGAGTACTAGAAACAATATAAATTTACTCACGAAATTACATTGGGGGATGAAAGAAGACTAGATTCAGCTGGTGCAGCCCTAGGAATGTGACCTAGATACATTTGCTACTTGAAATCAATTGTTAAATGAACTTTTAAGGTCAATTCTCGATGGTATGCTGCCAAAAGGAACCGCGGTCTAATCAATTATTTCAGTTGAGATTAATATTTTCATAGGCTACTTTTATTAATAAACCGTTCTTTATGCTTCTATAATATTATGAACTTATAGTCTTTACTTTTGACTTCCGAATGTAAAAATTACTGTGTATGACTTCATCCAATAAATGAATATGTATTCTAATTGTAAATAGAGTTAAACAGAATGGCTATAATTCCGACAATTTCCTTCTTCCACAGTTTTATGCTATTTTATGAGGGAGTTCATATACTGTGTCAAAAAATACTTGACAACAATGTCAAGATCAAACTAAGACAAATAAAATAACAGAATATAGTAATGGTTTTTTAATGCAGTGTTCTTTATAATTGATACAAGGAAACGTTAACAAGAAGGGTTCAGATTTATCGTGCGTGTACTGAGTGCTCTTTACTTAATTTATTTTTACTTGGTTGTCATTGAATTGAATAATTATTGACCAAGTGCTGGCGCAATGTAAAAATTTAAAAAGGGTACATGATAAAAAGCAGAGAGAAAAAAGTTGTTTCCTGGCATAAAACTCCTTTCCTGTCTGCAAGTATGAGATGCATATTATGCCCATGTTGTGCCCATAAAGTCACTCAAAAGAACAAATAAAAGTGCCAGTTAACGTAAAGTAACAGACATGAAAAGGCTGAAATAAAAGAAAACAGAAGGATGTATTATAAAAGAGGGTGTTGTTACATATGACGGATGCGAAAAGTTGTAATATAAAATCATCAAAATATCAATCGGTCAACACATATATCCAAGATCTGATAAAACACTAATTTAGCAGACCAAATATCAAATTTTAAATAATCTCTCCTTCTGTCTTTAATTGTTGTTTCCCAATACTAAAGACATATGAGTAAAGACATCAATGCTTTAGATCGTTTGAATGCCATACTTTAGAAAGTCACTACAAATAAAATATCCGGGGGGGGGGGGGGCTGAAAGAGGGGGAGGAGGGGTATAATGGGGTCGGGTCCCCCTCTTCCCCCCCCCCCCCCCCCCCCCGGATATTTTATTTGTAGTGACTTTCTAAAGTATGGCATTCAAACGATCTAAAGCATTGATGTCTTTACTCATATGTCTTTAGTATTGGGAAACAACAATTAAAGACAGAAGGAGAGATTATTTAAAATTTGATATTTGGTCTGCTAAATTAGTGTTTTATCAGATCTTGGATATATGTGTTGACCGATTGATATTTTGATGATTTTATATTACAACTTTTCGCATCCGTCATATGTAACAACACCCTCTTTTATAATACATCCTTCTGTATGGCATTCAAACGATAACTCATATTGTGTATTTGCGCAATTTAAGTCCAACGTCATCAAAACTGTTCAAAAATAATCTCACTGTTCCCGCAATGGACGCGTGCTTATAAAATTTCCATTCATTACAACAACAAAAAAAGGTTCATGTTTTCAATAGTCGATATTTGGTGTCTCTACAATATAATAAAATTTGTAGACAAATATTATACCTACCACCAAGGGTGACAATAAAGACGGAACATATTGAAATTCAGGTTTTGTAGCCTGTTGTTGGGAATTCCCTTGAATTGTAATGACAATCCTCACGCCAGCAATCCCATTTACATCGTGTTATATATTCATCTACGTCTTGTTTTACAATTTGCAAATACTGACATGTTTTCGTGATTAAAACTGTCAACTTTAAGGGCATTAGAGCAAAAATCCAAACAATAGCGGAAACTATCAATGCAAAAGTAACTCATACTCTGAACACCTCTTTTTAACGAAAATAATAATCATAGAGAAAGAGCGAGATATATATATATATATATATATATATATATATATATATATATATATATATATATATTAGAATCAAGCATATATATATATATATATATATATATATATAAAATATATATATATATATATATATATATATAGGGTGAAAGGGGAGGGGGGATGGTAAAGTGTCTATGTGAAAAAAAATTAATGAAGCAATTGTAATTGTCGCTTATAGTATAGTCGGGGCAAAATGGTATTTAATCGGAAAATTTTGCACTTTGAGCTTTCTGATTCTATATTATCAAAAATCTTTTATAAATCTCTCTCATCCGTCCAAACCTAGGTACACATGTGTAGATCGGTCCAATCTTTTATATGGCTTATGTCTGACTGAACTCAAATCATGGGCTTATTACTCACTGGTTTAATAGAGAATATTTCGTGCTGAATGAAAACACTCTCTAACCTAATACCTAATGCCGAGGTTGTCTCAAAACTCGTGCAAATCGTTTATGGATAGTTTGCAAACAGATATTGATGAAAGATCGTCAAACACCATTTTTTATCTTGAGTAAGAAACATAAACCGATTTTTCTAGCCTAAAGGAACTACTTCAATGACGCCTTTTTCTTTCGGCTAGAAAAATCGGTTTAAAAATAATAAGTACGATGATTCTATTTTTAAAACATTCATTTTGAAAATAAAGACAATTGAGGAAAGTGTTAGTGACATTTATAAGAATGCGGCTTTTGTATAGATCTAGATAACACAGATATACATATACGGTATTATATAGCATAATGACATTAATTCATCAGAAACAATTTAAAATGAGGCATACGATTAGGGAATGTTACCAAATCTACCTCGGTTACCTGCAACAATGTTATTATTTTTCTACAGAACTTTAAGGAATTGTCAAGAACGATAACTTTTTGAGACTGGTCAAATACATATTTCTGTTGAGATGACGGAAGTAAGTATGCAATTGTATAAAATGGATACATACTGAAACCGTGTAATCTTTCACGTTTAAATTTTAATCCAGATAATATCTAGACATTATGGTACTTTAATTAATGGACATTTGACTGCATTTATTTACTTGTTTAATACATGCAGCTCTGATCGGGTGTCAGGGGGGCCTCCACTGATTTCTATCTGTGTCTAGACCCACCTTCTTTGCTTCCTCGCTGGAACATCCAAGTTAAATGTCCTTTTTTCGGTATCTCATGACTATGTCTAGGTTGTGGAAGGCTAGCTCTGTCACGTCGACCGTTTGGGCTCCACTCAAGGGTTCTCTTTGTGACGATTTCTTCCCTTCATAGAGTTTCCTCAAAGATCTTTTCAAAATTATATTTTCTCTGAATATTATAGATAATCAATCTCATGACCGACAAGAGACTTGAATCCCAATTCCCAATTGAATTTCCGATAGGTACTTGATTTTGGAAATCAATTAAATAAAGTGTGAGGGGAAAATAAAGGAAACCTTATCTTATCGACAAGTGGCTCCGGCAGGAAATGGAAACACGGGCAGTTGTTATTTGAGCTAAGTTTTTAACATTGCATTATACCACCTGATTTATTACGACAATTTCGGTGTGAATTACTCCAAAATGGGAGTTTCCATTTAAATTACTTTATTTCTTTCAGGTTCCTGTCACGTTGAAATCATTAACAGTTATACATGACTGTCACAATTAATGAACAATGTGGGTGTCATGAAGTGGTGAATGAGCGATTAGAATCAAGCATTATTCATGCATTTATTAACAGGCATCCACCCACAAGTTGTGGAGTGGGAAATTCCAAGATCAATACAATACTATACATTATGTTAGTATGTTGATATACTTAGATCTACGTCCTCACATTTTCAGATCAATCAGTAGTGTGACTATTTACATTAAGTGTCAAATAGCATTTCAATGATAAGCAAGAATAGATAGAATGAGCTTGACGTCACTCGGGTCTTTGTTATTGTTTTTGTCATCCACGTTTATGAATAATTCTCACTTAACTGTATTATCAAGACTACAGAAGTGCATGATTACACAGAGTTTTGTGTGTTTATCCGTTATACTTCCGCATCACAATGTTGTGAGCTTCTTCACCTAGCGAATACTATCTACAGGCCATAGACCGTAGCCATAGTTAGCTTATAACCTGACACTAGAGCCCACGAAGACTTATAGTTTGACGTCATGTTTTAGGTTTGTGCAGCGTTTAGTGAGTTCTTTTTTCATTTCGATGTTATTTCCGGCGGACTGATCAAGCCTTCGGATCTTTCGAAACATCATTTTTTATGAATTGTTTTTTTCCCCAAAGATCAGATATTTTGAGTATTATTCTGGAGTGATGGTAGTTAAGGAGCCAAGAGTCAGTGGCGGTGATAGCACTGAAATTCTAAGAAAAGATTGAAAGCAAGAAGAGGGCTTGGGGAGATCCTTCCCAAGATCTCATATTCGTTATTTTTTCCTTTCAAGTACAATTAAGATAAAGATAATTGTTAAAATTATCATCAAATTAGATAATACAGGTTGCATCGCAATTTATACAAAATTTTATTGAAACCGACACAGGCATTCACTATTCATTCGTAAAAAAAGAGAAGAAAAAAAAAACAGTTTCTTTGTGCTGGACGACCACTCGCCTTGTTACTACTGACACCCCATCCCAGCTACCTAGCTGTATCGCGTGAGGAAAGAGGTTTGTTGTGGTCAAAATCTTACATAAAATTTAAATTAATTGATGTAAATATCTTACATAAAAATCTTACATAAAATTTAAATTAATTGATGTAAATATATTTTTTAAAGCGAACAATAGCTACAAAATAGTTTAAAATTAAATAAATAAAATAAAATTTTCCATCTTTAATCATATCTATTGTGTACAAGGAGAGAAGGAGGCAGACTTCGATGTGTGATGCGTGACGCCAATGTTACCTTGGGTTAAGAGAACCCGGCATTTGCCGGCTAACATATTGTTATTGTTTGTAATCGGATATAGTAATCATCAAAATAGTTAGCAAACTATCTGGTCAAAATATTAAATATTTCGATCAGGTGACGTAGAACTATTTCCCAACTTTTAGAACAGAAAATGGGTCTATGAATTTTAAGAATTTTGTTTGTATTAACAATAATGAGAGGAGCCACTATCTGCTATCGGTCTATTGCAAGTACTTACATTCTAATGTCATATTCGTGTTCCGGAAGTCAATCCATAACCAACATGTTAAAATGATGGCGTTTGTTTTCGAAGAAATATTGACGAAACAATTAATTTTTTTTATAAAATCAAGACGTTATTTAATCAAACTCATAGGGACACAAAAACAATCTTCATGTCAATTGTAATCGCCATGCAAGATTTGGTGGTGATTGGTTTGGTGGATCTGGATTCTTAGTGGAACAAAAAATCGGATTTGCCAAATATACAATAAGATATATATATATATATATATATATATATATATAAAATATATATATATATATATATATATATTGAATCGTGTTTGATACAAATATGGTACAAAAAGTGCTCGACGTGTAGCAATGGAGCGAATTATTATTTTAATATTTACCACAATGTTTGAGACAGTCTACATTAATGTTTCAGGCCCAATTAGCCATCGTCAGGACTGTGTGTTACATGAGTTGACTGTTGTTGTTTGTTGAAGTGGTTCCGGTTTATAGTTGATTAACAAGAATAATTTCAAAACAAGATACAACCTCCACACCTCAACATTTAGAAACACTAACAAAAAAAAACATCCACAAAACTCAGCGAACATATTTGGGAATTAAAAGACAACAAACTAGACCACAACATTTCATGGAATATTTTATCTAAAGCAACAGGATACACACGAACATCAAAACAATGTATCTTATGCCTGGAAGAGAAATATACTATAATCAAACACCCTCATGAAGCCACACTCAACACGAAAAATGAGATGTACAACACGTGTCCACATCGAAAGTTCTTGTTAATCAACTATAAACCGGAACCACTTCAACAAACAACAACAGTCAACTCATGTAACACACAGTCCTGACGATGGCTAATTGGGCCTGAAACATTAATGTAGACTGTCTCAAACATTGTGGTAAATATTAAAATTATATATATATATATATATATATATATATATATATATATATATATATATATATATATAAATTCTCACCTCGTTTTTTTACGCATTCCTCAACAACGTTGTTTCGCCCAGAATTCCTGGAATCATCATGGAGATCGTTTTATTCGCTACAAGAAATTGTCGAGCACTCTACTTGGTTCCAGCTATCTCCCCTAAAGCACAATCACGCACACACACACACACACACACACACACACACACACAAACAAACACACATATATAATATATATATATATATATATATATATAGAGAGAGAGAGAGAGAGAGAGAGAGAGTAGTATAATATATATTAATAATATATATATATGTATATATATATATATATATATATATATATATATATATATATATATATATATATACATATAGTAGAATAATTGTCTTATTATTCAATATCGTTAATGAAACGTCCAGTATCCCAAATTATCTGATTTGAAACTAAGTATGTAATCTTGCGTTCGAGTAACAGACCAGATAGAGGTACTTTTTTCAAATGAAACCGATGTGAACAAAACAATCGACCATGAGCTAAATAGAAAGAATTGAGAGAAATAGATTTGCAAAACAGATTGGTCCCCCGGACAACAGAAACATGAATATTTCCATC
>NC_088360.1:119688469-119708469 GCF_034508935.2 Berghia stephanieae
TTATTATTATTATTATTATTATTATTATTATTAATTATTATTATTATTATTATTATTATATTATTATTATTATATTATTATTATTATTATTATTATTATTATTATTATTATTATTATATTAATTATTATTATTATTATTATTATTATTATTATTATTATTATTATTATTTTGTTATGCGATTTAAAAAAAACGAATTTAATCAATCCAAATCCGTTATACAATACCTTTATTCCACCCCTCGAATTACTTTTCTTAGAAATGTCATTCCCAATAAGTTGTAAAAAGCATTATTGTGCAACAAAATCACGTCATCTGGAGTGATCATATATATATATATATATATATATATATATATATATATATATATATATATATATTAGACTAACACAAACAAAAATATATATATATATATATATAATTTATTATAATATGTCTGAGGCTTGTTTAACACGGACGAATATGATTCCTTGTACATATTTAAAACCATCAGCCTCGATCCCATCCAACGTAAGCCAAACAGTGCAGTTCAAGGAAACAATCCTATTCAACATCCCCACAAAGAACGATGCCTAATCTACCAGGAGAGCTCGCAGAGGACAGACAGTAGTCGCAAGACAACTCGAAGCCTGACTCATGCAGATAACCACACTAAGTGCGGACAAATATATAATATGTCCATTACAAGTTTGCCCAGGGATGTAATATACATATTTTGTAAATATCTTTATAATCGTGCATTTATAAGTGGAACTTCTTTTTTTCATTCTATATCCTTAAGTCTATTGTAAATGGCATGTCAATTGACAGCCATACGAGATAAATCAAATAGTGCTGTTTAATAACTCTTTATGTGACAGGGATATCATTGGATCTAGCAGACCTCTATTATCAGAAAAAAAAATAAATAGAACAATTCTAGGGATGTAGGAGCGGACTGACCATGTAAAATGCCTGATTGGTCTAGAGAATATCTAAAATAATCAAAATCAAAAATTCAATTAAAAAAAAAAAGATATAATACTCCCCCTAAGCGATCATTACAGCCGGCGCCAGATGGCACGGGCAGTTTCGGGTTTAGTATTCAGTTAGAATAAAAGTGATGGCGCCTTACGTTTTACTTGACACCATTGCTTTGAGAAAATATAGTAGTTACTGCACTTTATGAAGTAACTCAAAACTAATCAATGTCACGTTACTCCATGCCCCCGGTAAAATAAAAACATACTGAACACCTTTCATATCTGCTTACTTGACTCAAGTTATAACCAGTTAGATAGTGGAGAGATAATGATTTGTGAAATAAAGTTCATTCTTTTTGTTGAAGGCTTGACTTTAATCAAATCTAAAACAATTGACACGGCAGGTCATGAGATTGTCAACGGCACCAAATGTACATACTTTCAGTGACTTTTGACATATTTTCTTTCTTTTTTTGAGACCGGACTTATACTAGATATTTACAATTTTGTGTTTTTAAGTAATGTATTTGTGTTTTAATTGTATTTGTTGTTGACTGAAGAAGGGTTTTGAGCCCGAAACTCTCCCTGTTTGGTATTTTGGTCTTTTTAAAGTTGTTATATTAATTTCTCTTAATACGTTTACGAAGCTAAACCCTTTATAATCACGTCACATATCCAAATCAGTGGACTTTGAGGTATTCCTTTGAGATTATTTACGAAAACAATGAACCAATAGAGGTATTAATTGACAGTCAGACCATTTCAAATTAAGTTAAATTTACAAAACCGTAGCCTTCTAACTTGAATTGCTTGAAAATTATTTAATATACTGTCCAAATTATAGTCCATTGAAAATAAAATAAAGATGTTTATTTGAAAAATAAACGCAAACAAACTCTTATATTATTAAATAAAGCGGTAAGCATTATTTAATTTAAACTCATTTATTGTTATGTATTATTTTCACAAATAATAGCGAAGCCAATATTCTTAAAAAACGTAAACTCGACTTAAAATTTTCTAAGATGATTTTTGGTTAATTAATGAGTATTAAGAGGTATTAAGAGATATTTGGGAATTTTGGCTAAGCAAACAATAGCTTTCATGATGGTGACTAATCGTCATCAACAGAGAAGAGAGGCATTTTACGACGTCATTAGCTGTAATGGATTAACCTTATCATTTATATCATCTCATCATCATCATCATCATCATCATCATCATCATCATCACATCACATTCATTATAAATTAATACTGAAATGATTTTAGATATTATCTAAAATAAAAGAATCAATATATCCCATTCGCAAAGTTCAACACTAGCGTTGATAAAATCAACAATGTTTTAAAGCTTGATTTTATCTCTCACATGAACTGAACGACAGACAGGTTCCAAATTATAAGATGTTTGTATATTATAGTCTTTAAATGAGAATTACTGGAACGAAATTAGATTTTTTTACAGTGACGTCTTATAATATTTCACCGACTTAATTTCCGTTCTTTGTGAAGTACAGGGCCTCAACAATCTTCTCATTTGGCCTAGATTCTAATCTCATTCTAGATCGATGGGAAAAAATACCTGTTCCTCGGACTTTCTTATTTAATTAATATTTTATTGTGAAAGTTATTTCCTTTGACAGCTACACGGGATATAAATTATTGCTGTTTTTATTATTATCATTCATTATATAACAGGGAAACAATCGACCCTTGCAGACCTCTATTATATTACTTTAAATTAACAGGGTCATTCTACGGGTGTAGAAGCTGACAGGCCATGTAAATGCTGTTCGGAAGCACTACTAATCATTATTTTAAAATTTACAATCTCCAACAAAAACGACTCGTACAAAGTGTGAAATTTACTCTTCCGGAGAACTGAATACATCTCTTGTGTAAATGATCTTCTGGGCTCGGAGTGATGGCATCTTATTTTCTAGTCTAAATAGATACTGGTCGGCAATAAAGATCTTTTACGTCCCATAGGGCTCAGCGGTACGGTCTGTGCATCGTACCTGAAATTTACCGAGTTCGGTCACATGCCGTCGCGCTGTGCGGCCTTGAGCAAGTCACCCCGCCCTAGCTCAATTTGCGAGGCTGCACTGCGGCTGACGTCTGGGTAATTCCAGTCTTCCCTTGGAATAGACCCTAGAGACAAATTTCCCCTATGGGATGAATAAAGGGAATTTTTAAATATATAATCGTTGGAATCTGCCTATATATCCTGCTACTAAAATAGTTATGCCACCTTCGGATTTAATATGTAACATATTCCAAAGGCTGGTTACATACACACTTCCAAGGATTTTGGAACAGAGAAAATAGAAGGAGTGACGTCACAACTTTTCTTTCCATTATTGACGGAATTATCAGGCTATAAATCCACAAAGGCTATGGTGTATGTGTGTGTGTATGTGTGTGTGTGTGTGTATGTTTATGTAGATGTTAGAGAATCAATAATTTGTTTTGCAGCATCAAGTCACACCGTGGCATTCTGGTCAACTTGTCACTGGTTACACGGGAAACTTATTTTTTACAGCGATAATTTTATGCACCTGTAACGTTTTTTTATTTCGAGCCATCTTTTGCTCCAACCCTAGCAAACGTGTGATAAACATCTCTAGGTTCAAGGAAATCCTTGTCATTTTGTCACCTGATATTTGGTTTTAACCGGTTAACAGCCGTACTCTGGAAAGGCAATTGGATTCAATAGTCTGATGTGGTCTAGTGGTATGGCACTCGCTTTCGGATCGGAAAGTCCTGGGTTCGAGCCTTGCGCTCGGCGCATAGTTGAGTCCTTGGAAAAGGCTCTTTACTCACATTCTCTCACCTTACTCAGGTGTAAAATGAGTACCTGGCCGTTAACAGCGTTGTCTTTGTCCGAAAAATTGTAATATCGCCTAACAGGCGTCATGTCCCGTCCTACATGTTAAATGTTGCTGTTGACCAAGGACCCATTGTAAAGCGCTTTGAGCACATTTAGTGGATATTGCGCTATAAAAAGCTCAATTTGTTACATTTTAAAAAATGTCACGCGGGCAGCGTGGTTCTAAAGAAAGAAAATCGGTACTTTTTATTCTTCATACTGGCTAGAACTTTTCATATGTCATGTGATCAGACTGTATAAAAGTCAAAACATGATCATATTTATAATGTCTTTCTCCTCTGGATACACTTTTATGCTCGTCGGAGAAATATTTCATAATGGCGTCCGCCATTATTCCGATAGTTTAGAGCCGGCTACTAAGTTACTATGCTTCATTACGAGGGAAGTAACGTCATGACTTGAAGGCTATTATGGACTTACCTAAAAATTTGGCTAGAAAACTCATTCTTCAAGTATCGATTGATTTAAATGCCCCTCAACTTGGCAAACACTCTCAAATCTGAGAACTTCGTGAAGTCCCAGGTTGGAGAGTGATGAGGTCATTTAAATCGATTTTTGAAGGACAAGTTTTCTGGCCACCATATTTTTAAAACCGTGTCTTTCCAGAGTACGGCAGTTAGTTGGTTAAAAGAAGTCGCAATCGTACCTTATTCAGTATTAATCTGATAACGAATGAAAATTGAAAATACGTCACTACATGCAAATATGGAGTTACACAAACATTAAACTATTCAATATTCGTGATTATAACGAATGGTCATGATACATCCATGCTTTTATTATATTCTTGTTTAATATCACACCAAACATACAAGATGATATATACCATATTATATAAAGTCATACTTGTTAGATATTTGCTTATACTGTACCAGTGTAAGATAAGAGTAATACATGACTAAGAAAATAATTCTTAGGTAACTAGCTTAATAAATACATTTACAGATAGACGAAATAACTGAGTAATAATAGGAAATATAGATAAAGGGATATATATATATATATATATATATATATATATATATATATATATATATATATATATATATATGCCAGGCACTTTATAATCAAGAAAGAATTTCCGAGTAATAAAATATTTTGCATTCTGTATTTTGTATATCGATTAGTTTATTTGACTTATAAAGAAATCAATATTAAAGACAATAGATATTATTGATTATTCATAAGGTTTTGCTTTGTTATTGTGAAGAAGAATAGCTTTATTCTCCAAATAAAGATAAAGCATTTCAGTATTTTTGATAGAAGCTGTCAATTTTGTATGGTAAAAGATAGTATTGTTAGAGGTAAAGATAAATATGAAAATACAGATACACTCACTTTGCTATTTGATTTCTGGAGCTATCAGTACAAACGTTTGTAAAATTGTATAAACTAAGCAACCGTTAAATATACAAATATCGTGAGGGTCATGTTTATCTTTTCTTTACACAAGATTAATTGAGAACTTATGTTTATTGGGTTTTTGTAGATGATGTCCTCGGTTGTATAAACATAGACTACTATATTTAGACATTGTATAAACTTTGATGATTTAAAAAAGTTATAATTTGTTGATACTTTGAAAGCTTGATGTGTTCTTATGACCGGTAATTTTATTGTTTTGTTGGGGTAGGGGAGGAACGCCAGCAGAAGATAATTGCGTTATAGGTAATGTTTTCTTGCCTTCAAATCCTGCGTCGAAGCATGTATCTTTGGAAGGAACCAAGTATTTTGATCCCCATTGACGTGTCATAAATCAAAATATCTGGATTTTAAAGACATTTGACTCGGATTCAGGGGCAAATTGGCGGGCTCTGGACTTCGTTGATCTCTGCTCACGAATTTTTAACACAACCATCAATATTTTCTTTCTGACTTGAGAAAAGTTTTTACCACACGGTTCTATAACCATAACTTTTCAACCCTCTAGTATTGCTCTTTCCTTCCATGATTTCTAAATTTTCTAAGCTACCAAGGTTTTCACGTAAGGAGTTGTCTCCAAATTTCAGCTGGCTATGGTCATGTCGACCGCAAAATTTAAAAAAAAAGCATTCGTAATATTTTTTGATGACAACAATTGGAGTGATCTTGGTGTGTCATCTCTTCGCTTTAGCTAGTTTCTTTCAATGTATTTTTTTTCCTTTCAGCATGTTATCTTTTTCTGTCGAGTCCTGTCCTTTTTGGATACATTTTTATTGTAAAGCTTCTCTTGTTTTGAAGGTTTGGGATATCCTTTCCTTTTAGATACCTCTCTACAACCCAGTGTGGCTGGTTTATACTTTGAATTGTCAGTTTTTTAAAATAATTGTGACCAAAAAAAATTACAGAGGAGTAAATTCATCTCCTGAGGTGCATTTGTCAATTTTATCCCTTTATTATTGATTTCTTCTTTGGCTATCAATGAGGATCTGCGTTTCATCTGGCTTAAAAGTATTGTTCTCATTGAAATAATCACAAAAACAACCTCAATCTCGATCCTTTCTAAAGGATTCGACATCCTAATACAGTTATGATATTCTTCCTCTGCTGGAATTACAATTTTGACGATTAAAAGCGTTGAATTTGTAATCATGCGTATCAAATGATTATTTGAGATGTCCAATCAGTCGTCTTTTCAGCCTGTATCTAAGCCGATTAAATAAACAAGAATTTTTTTGAACCGTTGAATATTATTTTTATTCAACGGATTCAAAACAGTATTCGACTATTATATTTTTTTACTAAGAAATGATTAGGTTTTCCAAGATTATATGTGAAATAATACATTCTACTACAACTGTCAAAGAACCCAATAACTACATTAGAATTGGCAATAAACCATAAATTTGATCAGTAATAAACTCAAAACAGCCAATCTCATTATACAAGAGATAAAGTTAAGCGCTTATACGAATCTATAAGATATATCAAATACAAGACGTTGCCAGCACAAGATGAATTTCAAAACATAAACGAATATTAATAGCACTGTCAACATTTGAACAAGATTATATTGAGTCCTTTTGCATAGCTGTTATTTTATGGTCTCCCATCTTAGCTTAATCCAGGTAGAGTTCAAGTTTCATTCTAATTCTGCGGACAGATCCTCGATTGTCCCAATTTAATATATTTTTATTCATTCTAACTGATACAAAAAAGTCTAAATTAGCATCTTTGAATATTTACGCAGCAGAATTAATTCCAAATAATAACTCTGTCACAATTTAGGGCTTAGAACCTTAATTATTTCATTTCACAATAGCAGCTATTGAGTCGATTATTTGAGTGATGTCTAGGCGCTTTATGAAGTCTGGATTTCAACAGAGAGAGAGAGAGAGAGAAGGAGAGAGAGAGAGAGAAAGAGAGAGGCAAGAGAGAGAGAGAGAGAATGAGAGAAAGAGAGACTAATACCTTATATGAATCGGAAAATAAACTTTACAATAACTCTTCTTCTTCTTCTAGGTTCCATGCCTGGTCCAGGCTTCGGATACTGCATGAATTATCTCTCTCCATTCCTCCCTGTCTCTTGCCTTTTCAAACAGCTCTTGGATTGTTAGGCTGGTGAAGCCCTTCAGTTGGTCTATGAGTGTTTTTCTTTGTCTCCCCCGGGCGCGTTTACCAGATATTTTTCCACAACTTGCCAGGTATTCATTCTAATCCTTCCTTACTATGTGTCCGAAAAAGGATAGTTGTCGATCCACTATTAAGGGCATTAGTTTCCTTTGTTGGTATGTTTGTTTTAGCACTTCTTCGTTCGTTTTGTGTGCAGTATACGGTATTCTCTGCATCCTTCTCAAGCACCACATTTCAAAAGCTTCAATGTTCTTTTGTGTTTCTGCATTTGTAGTCCAGCTTTCGCATCCGTATAACAAGATTGGCCACACGTAGCACTTCAAGACTCGGAATCTAATCCCGAACGACATCTGTTTGTTTTTCAAAATGTTTCCCAGGTCCATGAAGGCCTGTTTGGCTTGAGCTATTCTTGCTCGTATGTCTCGGTTACATCTTCCATCTGTTGTCACTATTGAACCTAGGTATTTAAAACTTTCTACGTTGGTAAGTTGCTCGCCGTGAATCGTTATGTTGCAGGTGTTGTTGTTTTCGGGGTTTTTCTGTATTACCATGCATTCCGTTTTGGTGATATTCACTTCCATTCCCTTGGCTTCACTATCTACTACCACTTTGTCAACAATCTTTTGAAGTTGGATTTCTGATGTTGCAATGAGTACCGTATCGTCTGCGTATCTTATATTATTTATGTTGTGACCTCCCACTTTTATTCCCTCCATATTATTTATGCCCCTCATAATTGTTTCTTGGTATAGATTAAACAGATCTGGTGAGGCAACACACCCTTGACGGACTCCTTTCTTAATAGGAATGGAATTTCCTGTAGAGTTTCCGATTTTGATAGATGCCTGCTGGGTGTAGTATAATGTTTGCATGAGTCTGAGGTCTTTCTCATCAGCGCCAATGGAGTGCAGTTGTTTTAGTATTTCTTCGTGGCGTACTCTATCAAAAGCTTTTTTGTAGTCGACAAAACAGAGTTATAGTGGGGTCTGAACCTGTATAGCTCTTTCACTTAAAACACGGAGGAGGTATATTGCGTTCCTTGTCCCTCTGTCAGGTTGGAATCCATATTGTTCTTCTGCGATTTCGGGGTTAATCTTATTCCTTAGCCTGTTGATAATTATACGCAACAGTATTTTGTTGATGTGGCTTATTAAACTTATAGTTCTAAAATTTTCGCATCTGACTGCACCTGCTTTCTTTGGTATTGCTATGAAAATAGAGTTACAGAGATCTTCTGGAATTGTCCCAGTATTGTATATATTGTTGAATAATATGTGAAGTTCATCAATTGCTAGATCTCCTAGGCTTTTTAATACCTCTACAGATATTTCATCAGGGCCTGTTGCTTTACCATCCCTCATTCGTTCCATGGCATGTTCAATTTCACTTTTGGTGATGTTTGGTCCGCTTAATGGTTCTTTGAATTTCAGTGGTGGTTCATTTCTATTTGGATCATTGTACAGTTCGCCTATGTATTCTACCCATCGGCTTTCTATATGTTGTTCTTCAAATAGCAGTTCCCCTTGTTTGTTTTGGATACAACTTCCTGCTGCTTTGCTTTTCCTTTTCCCTGATAGTTCTTTTATTCTTTGGTGAGCTTGTTGGGGGTTGGGTTTGTATTCTCTTTCGATTTCGCAGCATTTCCAGTCTAGATAGTTCTCGTGTGCCTCGATGCATTTGGATTTAATGTGGTTGTTCAATGTTTGGTATTCTGCAGACCCTCTGTTGCATTTTCGTCTTTCTTCAAATAGGTTTAGAATTTCATTTGTCATCCATTCCTTTTTGCTGTTTATTTGAGCTATTGGTAAATGCTTTTCTGCAGTTGCTTTGACACACTTTTGGAATATATCAAATTGTTTTTCACATTTTTCGTTATCAGGTTCACTTTGGCTTTGTATCATGAGTGCATTTTCAAATTCTTCTCTCATTTTTGTTTGTATGCCATTGTCTTTGCATAACCTGTAATCCCTCTTTATTCTACCAGCTGTTCTCTGAATAGCTTTAAACTTTATCCTTACTGTACAAACAACTGGGACATGGTCACTGTCTACATCGGCGCCTGGGTAGGTTTTGCAATTTAATATGCCATTTCTGAATCTTGATGATACTGCTATAAAGTCTATCTGGTTCCTTGCTCTGTCCCCTGGTGATTGCTTTAAAAATTTTAAAAACATTTGACTCGGGTTTAGGGGGAAATTGGGGGGCTGGGCTTTTGATCTCTGCTCAGAATTTTTAACCAACCATCAATATTTCTTTCGACTTGAAAAAGTTTTTTCCCCCGGTTTTTATAACCCAAAAATTTTCAACCCTCAGTATTGCTCTTTCCTTCCCTTTTCTAAATTTTCTAAGCTACCAATTTCACGAAGGGTTTTTTCCAAATTTCAGCTGGCTTGGCATGTCGACCGCAAAATTTAAAAAAAAAAGCTTTTGTAATATTTTTTGATGACAACAATTGGGGTGTCTTGGTGTGTACTCTTCCCTTTTCTAGTTTCTTTTAAAGTATTTTTTCCTTTCCAATGTTTCTTTTTTTGTGACCCGTCCTTTTTGGGTCTTTTTATTGTAAAACTTCTTTGTTTTGAAGGTTTGGGATATCCTTTCCCCTTTTTGATACCTTTTTACAACCCCGGGGCTGGTTTTTTCTTTGAATTTTCAGTTTTTTTAAAATAATTGTGACCAAAAAAAATTAAGAGGAGTAAATTCATTTGAGGTGCTTTTTCATTTTTATCCTTTTTTTTTTTGATTTTTTCTTGGTATCAATAGGGTCTGGTTTTATTGGTTTAAAAAATATTGTTTTTTTGAAAAAAACAAAAAAACAACCCCAATTCGATCCTTTTAAAAAATTCGAATCCCTTAAGTTATGATATTCTTCCCCTGCTGGAATTCAATTTTGCGATTAAAAGGTTTTAATTTTTAATCTGCTCAAATGATTATTTAGATGTCCAACTGTTTTTTTCACGATTAAGCCCATTTAAAAAACAAGAAAATTTTTTTGAACCCGGGGAATTTTTTTTTTAAAATTCAAAAACATTTGAACAAGATTATATTTGAGTCCTTTTGCATAGCTGTTTTTTTATGGTCTCCCATCTTAGCTTAATCCAGGTAATTTCAAGTTTCATTCTAATTCTGCGGACAGATCCTCGATTGTCCCAATTTAATATATTTTTATTCATTCTAACTGATACAAAAAAGTCTAAATTGGGCATCTTTGAATATTTACGCAGCAGAATTAATTCCAAATAATAACTCTGTCACAATTTAGGGCTTAGAACCTTAATTATTTCATTTCACAATAGCAGCTAATTGAGTCGATTATTTGAGTGATGTCTAGGCGCTTTATGAAGTCTGGATTTCAACAGAGAGAGAGAGAGAGAAGGAGAGAGAGAGAGAGAAAGAGAGAGGCAAGAGAGAGAGAGAGAGAATGAGAGAAAGAGAGACTAATACCTTATATGAATCGGAAAATAAACTTTACAATAACTCTTCTTCTTCTTCTAGGTTCCATGCCTGGTCCAGCTTCGGATACTGCATGAATTACTCTCTCCATTCCTCCCTGTCTCTTGCCTTTTCAAACAGCTCTTGGATTGTTAGGCTGGTGAAGCCCTTCAGTTGGTCTATGAGTGTTTTTCTTTGTCTCCCCCGGGCGCGTTTACCAGATATTTTTCCACAACTTGCCAGGTATTCATTCTAATCCTTCCTTACTATGTGTCCGAAAAAGGATAGTTGTCGATCCACTATTAAGGGCATTAGTTTCCTTTGTTGGTATGTTTGTTTTAGCACTTCTTCGTTCGTTTTGTGTGCAGTATAACGGTATTCTCTGCATCCTTCTCAAGCACCACATTTCAAAAGCTTCAATGTTCTTTGTGTTCTGCATTTGTAGTCCAGCTTTCGCATCCGTATAACAAGATTGGCCACACGTAGCACTTCAAGACTCGGAATCTAATCCCGAACGACATCTGTTTGTTTTTCAAAATGTTTCCCAGGTCCATGAAGGCCTGTTTGGCTTGAGCTATTCTTGCTCGTATGTCTCGGTTACATCTTCCATCTGTTGTCACTATTGAACCTAGGTATTTAAAACTTTCTACGTTGGTAAGTTGCTCGCCGTGAATCGTTATGTTGCAGGTGTTGTTGTTTTCGGGTTTTTCTGTATTACCATGCATTCCGTTTTGGTGATATTCACTTCCATTCCCTTGGCTTCACTATCTACTACCACTTTGTCAACAATCTTTTGAAGTTGGATTTCTGATGTTGCAATGAGTACCGTATCGTCTGCGTATCTTATATTATTTATGTTGTGACCTCCCACTTTTATTCCCTCCATATTATTTATGCCCCTCATAATTGTTTCTTGGTATAGATTAAACAGATCTGGTGAGGCAAACACACCCTTGACGGACTCCTTTCTTAATAGGAATGGAATTTCCTGTAGAGTTTCCGATTTTGATAGATGCCTGCTGGGTGTAGTATAATGTTTGCATGAGTCTGAGGTCTTTCTCATCACGCCAATGGAGTGCAGTTGTTTTAGTATTTCTTCGTGGCGTACTCTATCAAAAGCTTTTTTGTAGTCGACAAAACAGAGTTATAGTGGGGTCTGAACCTGTATAGCTCTTTCACTTAAAACACGGAGGAGGTATATTGCGTTCCTTGTCCCTCTGTCAGGTTGGAATCCATATTGTTCTTCTGCGATTTCGGGTTAATCTTATTCCTTAGCCTGTTGATAATTATACGCAACAGTATTTTGTTGATGTGGCTTATTAAACTTATAGTTCTAAAATTTTCGCATCTGACTGCACCTGCTTTCTTTGGTATTGCTATGAAAATAGAGTTACAGAGATCTTCTGGAATTGTCCCAGTATTGTATATATTGTTGAATAATATGTGAAGTTCATCAATTGCTAGATCTCCTAGGCTTTTTAATACCTCTACAGATATTTCATCAGGGCCTGTTGCTTTACCATCCCTCATTCGTTCCATGGCATGTTCAATTTCACTTTTGGTGATGTTTGGTCCGCTTAATGGTTCTTTGAATTTCAGTGGTGGTTCATTTCTATTTGGATCATTGTACAGTTCGCCTATGTATTCTACCCATCGGCTTTCTATATGTTGTTCTTCAAATAGCAGTTCCCCTTGTTTGTTTTGGATACAACTTCCTGCTGCTTTGCTTTTCCTTTTCCCTGATAGTTCTTTTATTCTTTGGTGAGCTTGTTGGGGGTTGGGTTTGTATTCTCTTTCGATTTCGCAGCATTTCCAGTCTAGATAGTTCTCGTGTGCCTCGATGCATTTGGATTTAATGTGGTTGTTCAATGTTTGGTATTCTGCAGACCCTCTGTTGCATTTTCGTCTTTCTTCAAATAGGTTTAGAATTTCATTTGTCATCCATTCCTTTTTGCTGTTTATTTGAGCTATTGGTAAATGCTTTTCTGCAGTTGCTTTGACACACTTTTGGAATATATCAAATTGTTTTTCACATTTTTCGTTATCAGGTTCACTTTGGCTTTGTATCATGAGTGCATTTTCAAATTCTTCTCTCATTTTTGTTTGTATGCCATTGTCTTTGCATAACCTGTAATCCCTCTTTATTCTACCAGCTGTTCTCTGAATAGCTTTAAACTTTATCCTTACTGTACAAACAACTGGGACATGGTCACTGTCTACATCGGCGCCTGGGTAGGTTTTGCAATTTAATATGCCATTTCTGAATCTTGATGATACTGCTATAAAGTCTATCTGGTTCCTTGCTCTGTCCCCTGGTGATTGCCATGTCCAGGTTCTTCTTGGGTGTTGTTGAAACCAGGTGTTTGAAATCATTAATTTATTTGTTCTACACCAATCTGCCCAGATATTTCCTCGTTCATTTCTGTCTCCGAGTCCATGTGGTCCGATTATGTCACCATCTCTGCCTCTGCCAATCTTAGCATTTAGGTCCCCCATTACCATAAGGACTTCTTGTGATTTACACATTCGTTTTGCTTTCTCTAGTGAATGGTAAAACTCTGTCATATCTGCATCTGTCGCCTCTTCTGTTGGTGCATAAACTTGAATAATATTGGTGTCAACTACAGGTCCTCTTAGCTTAACCAGCAAAACTCTGTCTGAGATTGCTACGTGCCCTTTGTAAAATTTGGTTGATTTTTGGTCTAAGATCATCCCTACTCCTTTTTGGAAAGAGGTTCCACCACTCCATATGATCTTATATGTCATGTTGTTTTCTTGTTTTGACATGGTTCCCTGCTCTTTCCATCTCATCTCTGCCAGGCCAAGAATATTTATTTGGAGCCGTTTCATTTCTTTCAGAATGTTGTTTAGTTTTCCTTTTTGGGCACAGGTCCTGACATTCCATGTCCCAATTTTGGTTTTGTCACATTTGTTAAATTTATTTCGCCTAGTAACTGGCTGACGGTTCGGTGTGACCTGACGAACATCACGCTCCCAACCGAGCGAGGCAGCAGTCTTCCGTGAAAACATGCTCCCCTTTACGCTGTCACCGTTTAACTTTTTGGACTTATTCATGCAGTTAACTCGGCAAAGTTACAAGAATGGTTTGCCATTGCCTATTCTTGTCGCCCTTTGCAGTTGGCCAGCTTGACCTGTTACCGTTCGACACCACGAGGAGGTTGCAGTAGGGCTTGATGATGATCTATCTTTGCAGACTTGGCATCATCCATTTGTCGAACACAATAACTCTTAACGCTTAAAAATATGGTAAATTTAAATCGAGTTCTTTTTCGCTCTAAATTTAATGAATTTGAGAACATGAATAGTTTAAACTATTTTCATAAAAGTTTCGAGTTTTTAAGTTAATTAGTAGAGGAAGAATCTTGGAGAAATGTTAGTTGTTTGTTTGTCCGATAATGATGAATGCTACTTAAATATATTATTCCAAACCGGAATGCCATTAAAAAAAATAACAAACAAACTGAGAGTCGTAATTCAATCTAAATTAATATATCATTTGCGTCGAAATATGTTAAAACCACTTAGCAATTCCTTGGCCTATTTTAATGATACATTAGATAATACATTGTCCTGGATGACTCTCAACAGTGCTCGATGTTTTTGTTGACGGATCATGTGATTGAATTGAGTTCTGAATCTGATGGTTAAACGAAGTCGACTCAATTCTGGGTGTTTGTAATCGAAGGCGGAGAGAGTTGTTGAATGTGACAACCTTTGTTGGTTTAGGCTGAATAATTTGGATAATCTTCGCTTGAATGTGTCTAAATCTGTTGTGTTCATATATGATATGCGGATAGCATATGAATATTTGAAGATGCTTGGGTTCGCGATTGGTGTTGAAATGTTTAATGCTACCGGAGGGAATAAACAAACGAAGCGCCGTGTTTTATATCTTTTACCCCCTTTAGGTTCAAAGCTAGATAAATAGACTTCCCTTTATTCATCTTCAATGGGAATCTGTCCTCTGGGTCAATTCCAAGGCAAGACTGCAATAAACCGGCGTGAGCCGCTGCAGCGCTGTAAACTGTGGTCGAACATGGCGACTTGCTCAAGATTACACACAGCGGTGGGGAGTCCGACCCGGTACTAGATATCTGGGAACTACGCAAAAACGATACCGCTTCCCCCAATATATATGGTTGAGGGGAGTTAGCTGGGACCAAATAGAGTGCTCGACAGTTTCTTGGAGCGAATTATTTATAATTTATTCTCACCTCGTTTTTGCTACTTTCTCCAACAACATTGTTTCATCCAAATCTTGGAATCATCAGGGAGTCATGGTGTCTGGGAGGAATGTTGTTGTATTCTATCACCAATGTTGTTTCCGGAGGTTTGTTGCGCATGTGTGTGCATGTGTGGATGTGTGTGGATATGTGTGGCCGTCGAGGCATACGTTACTGAGAGAAGTGAGTGAGGAAGATTAAATCAATCAGTTTTTATAATAAGTGGCTACACGACAGAAGGTACAAAGAAAAGTATTCACTAATTTCAAATGAATTAAAAAGAGAAAGCTATTAAAGGAATGATAATCTAATATTAGAAGATAAAGGGTTTCTAAGCCTACTGAAATACAACTGGAGTGAGATGAACTCCGTTCTAACTAAAATAAAACTTTTATAAAATAAAAGTGAATCATCGTTATGTGACAGTATCGTTGCTTTAAAAAATGTCCAAGGCAAGAGTTTTAAAATTGTTTGATTGATGTCTTTGTAATTATGTTACAAAATAGCACAAAATACAGTAACTTGTGAGAATTATTCAACATCTAAGACTAGGCATTGCAATTATTTATCATGATGATCTATCTTGTCTCCTTGTGCGAAAAAAGTAAATTACTGGCATTTTGTATTATAAATATAGTTTTTTTAGTTCATTGGCGAAAATTAGCAATAAAAATCTAAAAAAAACTGCAATCCCTTATAATACAGGCTACTTTAAAACTATTTAACAGGATTTAAAGGAATAAAAGGCTCTGCGAATTACAATGGCGACAATATATTACAAACGGAAAGAGCTACCACACCCACTTGTCTGTATAAGTCTGATGACCAACCACAGCCATACACCGGAGCATACTCAATGTCTCAATCGTTTCTATGTTATATGTTTGTGTTGAGAATATTGGCTATTAAGCTTAACTGCTGGTCAAAATTATTCGCGATGGTGGTGTACGAACGAATCGGCGGTCTCAAGAAGTGGGTGAGAGAGGGATCTAGTAATGACTTTGAGTTTGAAACGAATATTTTTGTGTTCGTTGATAGCTCACACGGTAGAGCCACGCTCTCACCTGCCAGGCGGAGTTGTCGTACCAATAAGGTCGCAGGTTCAAACCCCACCACCGCCGCGAAAAATTTTCATTCTCTATTGTCTTCTGGCACTTTTCTATTCACTTCATATCTTGTTATGACCAACCACAAGAGCATCCGGGCTATTTGCGAACCATATTATTAACTTCTGTTACCACTGATGAATCTATCACCTTTCATATTTCTGGCCCACGGACTAATTTCCGGGGATTGCATTCACATACCACATTCACATAACGAACCTCACCTCTTCCCTTGATAATAATATATCTGAATTTATTATGATTGATTTGACATACCTGGAGCGGAAATTGATAATCTTTTCAGTGCAACGATTAACGCAATAATAAACTAAAGCACTGAAGGTATATTGAAGAACATGCTAACTGTGCATGAACAAATAAAATGAATAACGTCTTTATCTTTTAAACAAAAACGTTATAACATTGAATGCTGTTTATATCATTGATAAATTGTATCTATGGATAAAAGTTACACAGAGCATTTAAATGATAATATAACCTATTAGCTCTTAAACGATACTACACGATTCGATAGGAAAAAAACACATGTTGGCAGCCTGTAATGCCTTTGTCCGAAGTGCAGGAAAAAGGTCTTCAAATCATGACTTGCGATGTCTAGGAAAATGGCAGTTAAAGCTTTCTTTCCATGAATTTCTTTAAATCTTGTTGTGTCATATTATGACCCTTGGGATTTTTTGTTATTTAGAGAGCTGTTAGTCCGGTATTTAGCGCAAATTTTACGGAGCTGGCATGTTTCTGTTAAGTATACTTAAAAATTGCGTACGCGCATTGTTGTAGACCATTGATTAACTAAAATAGCTCAATTGTTCCCTATTCATTCATATGATAGAAGAAATTGATATAAAATTGGTAGTGATAGAAAAGAAAACCTATAAAATGTTAGGACCTTTATTTTGGCCTAATGTCACTAAATTTGCACGGTGGCTAAGCGACTAATGTTGAGACCCTTCTAACAAATGTAACTTGACTATAATTCGAGCACTCACAAGCGAGTGATGCAGTGATTTATACAAAAGGTCCCATTTATAGAATGGAGCTAGACTGAGGTCTTGTCAGTAGAAATTACATTGGTCAAATCAGAGTGGTCCAATTCTTTTTTAAACCCACTTAATACGCCTTTTGTTAGGCCTAATAATGCCTAAGGTTTGGGAATTCCCGTTCAAGTTTCCTACTCATAACGGACCCTTCCCAGAAAATGTGACGGTCGCAGACTTCAATACTTCCCTTTTTACAATGCTATAGCATTAATTAAGTTCTTATTGAAAAACATTAGGTTTCGGTTGGTGAGAGAGAAAAAAAACCGTATCCCATCGTTCATTAAAGATTTTAACACACCACTAATGTTCCTCCACGTTCAGGGACGGCTGGTAATAATGGGCAGGGTGGGCAAATACCAGCCTGTTTTTTTCAAGTTATAAGCTGTATTACCAGGTCCGAAATAATCTAATCTAAATTAGATAATTTCAAAAGTTACTACTTAAACTTGATACTTCGTACTGAAATCAATTTGTGTGTATTTTTGATAGATTGCGAATGACCATGCACCCCGTAATGCATAAACCAGGATACGCTCCTGTTCTTTTTATCAACCCCCCCCCCCCCCTCCCCTCCCCAACCACTCCACTCCGCCCACATCGTCATCTCATCGTCACGTCGCCTGACGGTGAACTAACTCCGATTTTTGCTGTCTGGCCTCTCTAGTACTAGGTCGGGCTAATTCAAATGAGCCCACCTTAATAACCAGTGAACACTGAATAGAGCTTTTGGCAAACGAACTTTTTCTTATTTATTGCCTTACTTGTGCTGGTACCATTGATGTAATGACTTTGGGAAGGTTCCAGTATTGAATTAAATTTATTAACTTACTAATATTATATCAATTTAGTATTAATTTGTGTTGTTTTTATATATTTGTTTATCCATTTAAATTATTTCTTTTTTTTCTCGTTTTCTTTAAGTACTTCTCAAAACTCATTTATTTAAATTGTTTTCTTATTTGTTTTTTGTTGTTTTTTTTGTTTTTGTTTTTTAACAAATTAATTTGTTAGTTCTTTTTTTTTATTATTCTTAAAGTAATTACCGCTGTATTTTTATTGCCAGACTAAATAATTTTGCAAAACAATGTAATTTTCTATTGTATTTCCTCTAATAAAACAAAACATTTTATTCAAAAGTCACGACTAAATAAATATTAATACAACCACCATTTTGGTTTTCTCAACAATTGAATTAGTATACGAGAAATACTCTTCTGAGTAAGGAGAGAGTTGAATTCTAAGTTATAGAGGAAATAAAGACGTTTAAAGGAAGGGTGGGCAGATTCCGTACTTGCCCGTCCTGAAGCTAATACATACATAAGATAGTTCGCGACGAAGAGGCGGGAAGCTAGGGTTGGTTGGGGAAGGAGCATAGCACTCTTGTATAGATAGCATTGGGAAGGAGTAAAGATAACACGGTCGTTATTGTGATAGTATAACGAATGCATGAGGAGAGATTGATAACATTCTTTTGTCTTAATTGTATTGTGTGAATTATTGGCGAAAGCCTAAGATTAAATAAACTTTGTAATATCGTATGGTGGTAACCATCATTGTCGACGACATCGTGGTTGTCATCATCATCATCATCATCATCATCATCATCATCATCATCATCATCATCATCATCATCATCATCATTAACAACAACAACAACAACAACAACAATATTAACAACAAGTACAACAATCGTCTCCACAACTATCATTCTAACCAACAGCACCACCAAAACCACTATCATAATTACATCCTCCCTCACCGCCTCGTCTTCCTCCTCCTCCTCCACCACCACCACCACCGCTACCACTATTCCAACCACTACCACCACCGGCACAATCATTCTAACCACCAAGACAGCAGTAAAAATGATGCAATTTCAGCTCTGAATGAAACTCGAGTCATATCGCTGTTGTTGCTTCTCGATGAAAACTTTAAGGTTACTACATACTACTGAAAACCAGTAATGTAACAGAAATATTAATCTCGCCGTTGAGGGATTAAAGCATCTCTTTAATTTTTCGAGTGAACGAAATGGACTTCTATTGTCAAGGTGTTGTCGCATTATGTCTCGTCGCTTTAGTTTTTAGTTGTATTCTCTTTCGTGATTATTTTTTGATTACGTTTGGAATAATTAAAATCTACTGGTATTGTCATTTCATTGTGAATGTGATTATTTGTGGTTGAAATATTTTTTTTAAAGGTGAAAAAAAATTATAATTAAAAAAAAAAAATAAATAAATAATATATATATATATATATATAATATATATATATATATATATATAATATATATATATATATATATATATATGACCGGATCATCTTTGCCCAACCACTGTAAATAGGCTAGAACCGCCACTGTCCACGTTGTCGGGTTCCCTCAACGAAGTTGAAAGGGGAACAGATAGCCTTTCAGGGTCAATTTCGAGTTCAAAGGTGGCTAAATAAAACTTAACTAACACTGTGACCCCTTGAAAATGCATTAATTTTGATTTTAAAAAAATCGACTAGACTTTGAAAAAATATGTAATTGAATTTTTAAATAATGTATGATAGAAACAATGGTCATCTGGCAGCTTTAGTCAAGATTACGTTCGTATAGAAAATACTGATTCACTTACACGTCTTCATATAGACTTAGCCAAGGCCTAGAGACCTAAACAACCGCATCACAACAACTGAAGTTAGAAATAGCATAAAGTGCCTAAACAATAACAGATCCCCAGGCGAAGATGAAATTCCCGCTGAATTTCTGAAAT
>NC_088360.1:119715969-119748469 GCF_034508935.2 Berghia stephanieae
TTCCCCTCTTTCCTTCCGGAGTCCTCCCTAATGTGTATCACAGTCATTCCTTTCCTTTCTCCTCAAAGCATGTCATTCCAATTCTATCTCTTCTTTTTACAGCTTCACTATTTCAATTTCCGCCAACTCCAATATCCGCACATGTTTTAGCCAATTTATTGAGTCGAGTTGGGGTAACGTGTGTAAATTCTCTTTCCCAAATACAAAACGCCGGGGTACTAAATCGGACTAAATGAAATGTAATTCACGTCAACTGGTTGACAATACCTCAGAAAAGCGGTCCAATTTTTTACAGACATTTTCTTTAAATATGTCTTTGCAAAATAAAAATATCTCTAGTTTTCAGAAACCGGATCTGTTGAATTCAGAAAGCTCATAAATGTTTGTTAAAGTTAATATTTCCTTCTCAAAATTCAAAATGAAAATCATTAGCAATACGCACAATTTTCGAACCAGAGGCATAGAATAATAAATCAAAATCCTAAGATATTCATATCCTCCTGTCATCCTTTCTCTACATCCCCTATTTCTGTTTCCTTTCCATTGAGTATGAGTTTTCCATTATAAATCGTCTCTTCGTGTGTTACTATTGGTATCGATATATATTTCTTGTCATTAGAGTGCAAACAGAGAAAAGCATTAATCTCTTTTTTTGCTTCAATTCTCTTCTTTAATCTCCACAACTTTCGATTATAAAAAGATCTACACCCCATTCCCCAATTTTATCCAGTCTTTAGTGATTATTTACCCTCTACACCAAATACACCATCCTACAAAGATATCAAAAAAATGTTTTTCAAAAATGCAATAAACAATCCTTATAATTCAAAATCTGAGCTGAGGTGGAAGCTTTTCGGATATATTCTACGTCGTTAACGTTCCCGCCAATAAAAAACAATGATACATTATTTCTAAATCCAAAACAAACGAGCTTGGGGACGGTCAAAAACAATATCACCTCTTACTCTCCATAACGATTTGAAACAATTTAATACCGAAACAAGAATACCAACACTGGCAGAGATATCGAAAATAAGAACAATACAGAGAATTTTCACCGCAAGAGTGAAAGGAACAGCAGAAGTTGTGAAGTCGAATTACAGGGAAAGTGGAAGGTTTAAAGTCGAGTCACTCACACACAGAACGTTCCAATAGCCACTGGTAATTCTTATTGTTCTTAAACAGTATCTATCATTAGAAAGATTTTGATGGTTTAGAAAACCAAGTGCCACTTCAAAGTCTACTTTTTCAATATCCATATCTCTTAATTATAACCAAAGCGAGTATTATTTTCCCACAGAGACAAAAGGGCAATGCTGCTTCAATTTTCAAAAACATTGAGATGAATCTTCTTGTGTCCTTTGATTATCCATAAACTACTAGGAGAGGGTATTCCATGCATTTAAATTAAAAGGACACAATGACAACTGCGACATCTGTGCCATATATTCTCTGTCGTATGTCAGGATTTTAAGTGATGTATTAGTGTTTTATTGTTTTTGTTATTTTCTGAAGAAGGGCTTTGAACCCGAATCGTTCCGTATTTGGTATTTATTCTTATTCAACGCTGTTTCATTCATTGTTCATTAATATTTGCAGTCCACAGCTTCCAGCAGCTTTGTATCACTCAGGTCTGACCAGATGGTTTATAGTATGCACTTTTATGTGTGATCAATACCTTCCATTTCTACGAGAACAACAGTAATGCATTTTGTATGGCTGAGGACGTCAGCTGTTACTCTAATGATTGGTATAAGTCTATCTACCCCCAGAGCTAAATGAGAATGTATTCAGTGATCCACCAATTGCTTCAAAACAAAATGAAACATCAATAATGGATGAGAGGCGATCACGTCTTCGCGACAGGAGATTGGCTGTTTTCTCCCCAGGCAGTCACGCATTTTCTGATTAAAGTAGACTCTTGTATCTTGGTCACTAACTTTATGGCATTCATTTGCATGGTCAAATTAATATCATTCACTATCTTCTACTATCACGATTCTACACAAAGCATCGTAATCAAGGGATGCAATGTTCGTATTTATTTGAATAGTAGAGTAGACCTATACCGAGACTATGGGCGAATGGGCACAAGCCACTATCTCAAAAGCACGTGAGAAGCAAAAGGACAGCGACAACATTAACAGTTGTCGTACCAGTAAGGTCACCGGTTCAAACCCCCATCACCACCGCGAAATTTTTTATTCTCTATTTGTCTTCTGGCACTTTCCTACTCTCTTCATCTCTTGTTGTTATCAACATAAGTGCCTGCTCCACTCACTTTTCTGAATTAAAAATTCACCCCAAATACTGAAGCATACCCAATGTCTCAATTGTTTCTATGTTATATGTTTGTGTTGAGAATATTGGCTTAATTGCTGACCAACTAACTTCGAGGAGGATGTGTGTTGGACCCGCGATCTCAAGTAGCCGGGAAGAGGGGGCTCTAATTATGACTAGGGTTGAAGACGATCTTTTTTGGGATGGTGGATAGCTCATACGATAGAGTCACGCTCTCCCCGACCAGGCGGAGTTGTCGTACCAGTAAGGTTGCGGGTTCAAAGCCCCATCACCACGGCGAAATTTTAATTCTCTATTTGTCTTCTGGCACTTCATCTCTTGTTGTTATCAACATTAACAGTAGCAAAATATAGAAGAACTATATCAACCGAAACATTTAAAGCACAGTGTGGCAAAGCGATTTGAGGAACACGTCTTTTAACTTTTAATATGGGGTGGTCAGGTCCGAAGAACAAATACAAACATACAAGAAAAGCAGCAGTTGAGTATTATTACAAGTGTCGTCTTTTTCTCCACCATTAGGCAGCTGCTGTGCTGTCCTGACAAGAATTCAAAAGACGTAGAGAGAAAACAAGACCAGGGAAATGTATGATGAAATAAAAACCATCACAAAAAGTTTTCAATCACGAATAGGGGTGATAAAAGAGGAGCAAGGTAAACCCCTCACAGAAGCAGAAGACATAGCAAATAGGTGGAAAAGATATTGTGAAGACATGTACACAGAAGACCAAATAAACGAAATCCAACCTTTGCAAAACAACATGCAAAATGAAAACGAAGAATCTAGCTTACCACCTCTAAAATCTGAAATAGAATGGGCAATTAAATCACTTAAAGATGGGAAAAGTCCAGGTTGTGACAACATTCAAGCTGAGATGATAAAAGCAAGCGAAGATGAAGGAGTTGAAGTATATCTAAGACTTTGTACGAAAATTTGGGAGAAAGAAATTTGGCCCTCAGATTGGAGGAGAGCAATTTTTATACCATTGCCTAAGAAAGGAGACTTACAACTATGCTCCAACTACCGAACAATATCACTCATCAGTCATGCAAGCAAAATCCTTCTAAAAATTATCATGAACAGGATTGAACGTAAACTGGAAGAAGAAGTCAGTAACACCCAGGCAGGTTTTAGAAAAAACAGAGGGACAAGAGACCACATATTCAATTTGCGTCAAATTATTCAGAAGCATCGAGAAGTAAATTCTGGCCTCCACACTTGTTTTATAGACTATTCGAAAGCCTTTGATTGTGTTAATCATGAGAAACTATGGGAAACTCTCCTGGAGATGAACTTTGATCCTAGAATTAGAAACCTGATAAGATCCCTCTATGAGAACCAACAATCAGCGGTACAACTAGAAAGCGGAACAACAGAATGGTTCAAAGTTACAAAAGGAGTAAGACAGGGATGTATTCTATCACCCCATTTGTTCAGCATTTACACTGAAGGTATAATGCGAGATGTGGAAAACGATGTCAGGAGAAGTAATTACAACGAACCTCAAATGCAAGGTCTACCCATAAAAGATCTGAGGTACGCAGACGACACTGCACTATTGTCCACAACACCGGGGGGAATAGAGAATCTAATAACATCTGTAAAGGAACATAGCGAGACCAAAGGCCTTAAGCTGAATATAAAGAAGACCAAAATCATGAATACTGACAAATGCAAAACAGATGCCATCATAAAAATCAATGGAGAAGAAATAGAAAGAGTAAAGAATTTTGAATATCTTGGAGCCAGGATTGAGTACAACGGGAAATCGGCCCCAGAGATCAGGAGGAGACTAGCAATGGCAAGATCAAAGCTAGAAAAGATGAATAATATCTGGAAAGGGCAGTGCATTCAAACAAAAATCAAAATCCTCAAAAGTGTTGTTTTCCCAACTGCAACATATGGATGCGAAGCATGGACTATCAGCAAAGCAGAGAGCACAAAGATCACAGCTTTTGAAATGGCATGCTACAGAAAAATACTCAGAATATCATGGACTGAAAAACAAACAAACAAAGAAGTCCTGAGAAGGATCGGAATAAAATCACCAATTCTTCTTCAAACTGTAAAGAAATTGAAACTAAACTATTTTGGCCACACGACTCGCCACTAATCATTAGAAAAGCACATTCTGCAGACAAGGGTAGACGGCAAGAGAGGAAGAGGTAGACCAACAAGAAGCTGGGAACAAGATATATGTAAATGGCTGGGAATGACAGCAACTCAAGCAAGTAGACTGGCGGAAAACCGTAATCTGTCTCGCAAGAAAGTTCGAGAAGCAACGTCCTACGCAGGATCAGCTGACTAGATGATGATGATATCAACCGAAACATTTAAAGCACAGTGTGGCAAAGCGATTTGAGGAACACGTCTTTTAACTTTTAATATGGGGTGGTCAGGTCCGAAGAACAAATACAAACATACAAGAAAAGCAGCAGTTGAGTATTATTACAAGTGTCGTCTTTTTCTCCACCATTAGGCAGCTGCTGTGCTGTCCTGACAAGAATTCAAAAGACGTAGAGCAGAGAGGACCATGCATGGTAAACACAGCAATCCTGCTTTACAAAACACATCTATCCATTTTGGCCAGAAAGCATTTACCCATTATACCATCAGGTTTCAGAATGTTTTACATTGGCGTCCGGGGCATATAATGGGAGCGATCTATATTCAGGTTTTCTTCCGATTGAATATTTCTGATTTGTTTATGAAAGTTGTAAACATACCCCTGAGTCAAGCTGAATAAAATGACCGATCATGATGTTGGATAATTCGATAAATATGATCACTTTTCATTATGTAGGTTATTTTGAGCACGATTCACAACGTGACCGATGACTCGAACACATCTAAAATAGTATAGATCGTTCCCATTAACAGATAAAAGGGGTTTTAAGTATTCTGCCAAAATGCAAACAGGTGTTTTGTCAATATACAGTAGAACCTCTCAAGGGTGTTTGTAAATAAGAGGAAAGTATGTAACCTTTAATTTCTATCTTATTTTTATTATGATTAAAACAATGCATTGCACAATATTACACAGTACTTGAGAAGACTGAATTTTTGGTTAATAATAACAAACAATTACAAAACTAGTTTTGCCAATCTTTAACATTCAAATATCATATTGATGATTTTGTCAATTTCAATTATAATTGGTAATTGTAGAATTAGTTATGATGCGCGATCGGTTTTGAATGCAGTTTTGTTGAAGAGAATAATCTATAAAGGATAGATAATATAATAATCTACAAGATAATAATAATCTACATACATTCTCCTTTTTTTTAAAACAGCTACAAAAATAAAGAATTTTAAATAACATTTGTATAGCCCATTTGCATGGATTTTGTCATTCTCACTGCCTGTCGCAATGCTTCAGCAGCAGGCCATGTGCAATAATTAATATCCAGTTATTCATTCACACCGGAGTCTAATGTTTGTATGTTTAACGCCTATCACAAGAACACAATTTGGGAGAGGCATAGTTTTCCAAACAATACCACCTAAGTGGTCAATTCTCATATAATTGCTCAAAGGCGAGATGTATATCGCTGAGTAACCAACTCCAAAAAATTATGACACAGCAAGTTGTCTCATGGGTTCAAACTTTGCCACTGACACCGTGATGTAACTATTTATATTATCCATCCACATCATACGCAATGATCTTTGCAAAAAATAGTAATTAACATCAACAGACTCTTCATCAAACCATTTTATTGTTAATTTTTGAGACTTTTGAAAAGGCGATCTAATATAAGACCACCATATACAAATCATTACACTTTCAAATACAAGTGGAATTAAATATAAAATTTTATTTCTGCTAATGAGTTTATGGACGTTTAGAATAATATAGAAATGTTACAAATAGCAGAAGAAAAAGTGTAGAAAAATCCACACAAGCATTTGTAACTCGTATTATGTTTTAATTATATTTCCATAATTGTCTGTCATTACTTGACAAAAGATCACATTTCCAAAGGCTTTTTGTCCGATTTCCATATCTACAAGATTTCATATTATTCTTGTTCTTTGCATAATCTCTTGAAATCGTCTATTATTAGGGAACGTTGGACAAAGAGTGGTATCTACGTTATTCGATGTTTTGTTCGACATTGACTTTCGGTTATTGCACTTTAGCATTGCCTTCTTCGTTAAAGTCTATACGCGAATGTGAATTCTCTGTTCGATTTAATTACACCCGAGGTTCAATCATGCTTCATCTTTTACAATAAATTTCTAAGGTTGCATGAGCTGACTTGTACTGCTTCAACAATTTCAACTTTTTCTTTACATCACGAAAACAAATCATAAAAACTTATAGTAAAACTCCCGCCTCGTCGGTTTTTCTCTGTAATTTTGACCGGTTTTCTTTGTATTTTGTAACTCTTTTTTTTTTAATTTAATGTTTTTGTTATCATCACGACATCGTTGTTTTATCGGTCAATTCGTATTGAACGGTTTGAAACAAGCTTGATACGAGTAGTTATGACTGTGACAATTGAATACCTCTTTTGATACGGTTGCAAAAAAATAACGAGGCTTATGTGAAAGTTATACTAAGCTGCTAGAAACTCTAAAATATAAGGCGTATGCGCATATTTTGTTTTTGCTCGTTTATTCATTAACATTTCCGTTATCTACGTATACTCTCGGGGGTAATCCCTCTCAAAGGCATGATGGAGTACAATTAAGTACAATTGAAATAAAATTCATGTTATGATATAACTTAGCTTTGGCTTTGGAAGGGGACGCGATCTCGAGATGAAGATCTTTATGGAAGAATAAAGCTCCCTGGGCTGGTATGGGATAATTATTTCCAATCGATGCTATGCGTTTAGTTAATGATGATGATGATGATGATGATGATGATGATGATGATGATGATGATGATGATGATGATGATGATGATGATGATGATGATAATAATGATAATAATAATAATAATATATATATAATAATAATAATAATAATAATAATATAATAATAATAAAAGTAATAATAATAATAATAATAATAATAATAATAATAATAATAATAATAATAATAATAATAATATAATAATATTAATGGTGATGATGATGATGATGATGATGATGATGATGATAATAATGATATAATAATAATAATAATAATAATAATAAAATAATAATAATATAATAATATAATAATATAAAGTAATATAATAATAATAATAATAATAATAATAATAATAATAATAATAATAATAATAATAATAATAATAATAATAATAATAATAATAATAATAATAATATTAATGGTGATGATGATGATGATGATGATGATGATGATGATGATGATGATGATGATTTTATAATAATAATAATAATAATAATAATAATAATAATAATAATAATAATAATAATAATAATAATAATAATAATGTATACCGCGCCTATTCAATGTACAAAAGCTCTAGGCGCCTTTTCAATACAAACATCAATGCTACAATAACAGGCCATACGCAAAGCATGCTGAAAACGTTCATATCATGGAAAATAATCCATAATCGGAAACTGGTTTTAATTTATCAAATATTTCCTTATATAATTAGTCTTAATATTTGTCTTTAAAGTAGTGTCTGTATTGCATTTTCTTCAGGAAATATGAAAAGAGTTCCAAATGGAAGGAGCAGCATGAGAATAAAACCTATCAGAAAGCTTTTTTGAGCCTTTTTTGGGAACAGTTAATCGGAGATGATCACTATATATTAAATTCTTGAGGGAGAGTACAATTAAATAAGGTAGATATGAAGTTGATACATTTAAATCAAAGAACAGCAATTTGGTGTTTGAGTCTTATTTCAATGGGTAACCAGTGAAGTGACAATAACATGGGTGTATGATCTCTTGCCTTTTTTCTTAGAATGGTCCTAGCAGAATGAGTTTGGATGCACTGCCATTTATGAAGAAGATAACATGGAATGTTGTGGAAGATCGAATTCCAGTAATCATCCATCCGGAAGTATAACGGACCAACACACAAAACTCTGTGTAACCATGAACTTTTATGGTCTGGATAATGCAGTTTAGTGAGAATTAATCATAAACGTGGATGGCAAAAATCAATAACAAAGACTCGACTGACATCATTCTATCTATAGTTTAATTGATATAATTTACTGAGCATGAGAACTGATCACCGTTTAACAATAGCTGAGTGACGTCAATTTCGTTTCTATCTCTGAACTCGGAGAATCTTCTTGTTTGAGTACCACTAAGCGGAGACATTGGATAGCTTCCAACACACAAAAATAGCGCCCAGGAACTATGTAACAGCAGCCGTTTTATTTTTTAAATTGTAATCTTATTTTATTTTTTACTACTACTACTACTACTATTACTACTACTACTACTACTACTACTGCTACCACTGCAACTACCGCTACTATACTCCTACCTATCTATCTCTATATTATATCTCATGAAAGCGCAGGGTACCTTAAAGTTTTAATACCAGACAGCATATCATTTCTTCATATTATGTTTTTGTGTGTGTTGTGTGTGTGTGTGTGTGTGTGTGTGTGTGTGTGTGTGTGTGCAACTTCAACTTTCTCATATCTTTCAACTAGTTTGAATAAGAGATTATGTCATTTATTTCGGTATTATGGCTTATAAACTGCAGACTTTTTAATCTATTTTATTCGTTTTGAGGGGCGAGAAGGATTAGTAGACAATATTTTTAAACATTATTTTAAGGGATATCTAAAGACATCAGAATTTGTAAGATGGCCCGAGACACCGAAAATGTTTCTCCATTCAATTTTATACATTCTTTTAAAAATCTTCAAGTAATAAACACAATTTCGAAATGAAATTTTAATTTTAGACATAAATGAAAAATAATATTGTCGTGTTTTATCATAACAATTTTATCCAGACATACTTTATATACGTCAATGACGTCCCGATAGCTCAGTTGGTAGAGCACTAGCTTCACAAGCAAAGGGACCAAGATCGATACCGGGTGCAGTCGAGATTTTTATCCGACCCCTCTGTCCACCCAGCAGCAAATGGGTAGCTGGGTCTATTAGATCTGGCGGAAAGTACTTTGCGATACACTAGCGTCCTAACCAAAGGGTAGCAAGTAATTGATATTGTCCGTTTGCCGCTATAGAAATCTGGATAAACTCCGGCTCCATGGGCCTGATAGTTCTGAAGGACTACTTTTTTATGACGTCATAATTACAAGTTAATCTATTGTAAATTTGCCTAATTTGATAAGACATGAATTTCTGTAAAATATTTTATTATGATACTGGAAATTATATCAATATCATTCATCGATTTCTACGGAGTGATCTATGACAAATGTTCAAGTAACAAGAACCTTGTTGTGGGCTCACTGTTGTCGTGGAAATACTCTCGAACCAACGCACAATAATGTCTATTAGAACAATGTTAAATCAAGCCTGTAATTGCCTTACCAGACCTGTTAATTCGTGTCACATTAAGCCAAATCTTCTGCTCTTGTACAAAATCACGTTTTACCCTTGAAGACAGTCTATTTTTGTCAGAGCCACACAAAGAATATCTACAAACATTATCTACTTGTCTAATCCCAAATTGACGTCGACCATTTTTGCCGGGTTTTTCTTGTTCGTTTTGTATATCGAATAGTCTCATGGTACTTGTGGCCAAATGTGAGCCATCACATTAAAACGGTAGTACTTTGGGATGAATTAGATAGATGCTGAAAAGTGCCTTTAACGTTAGATTGACCAGGAATGTGAGATCACGGCCATTCTTCTCACTACTGTGGAACGGGGTGACTAGGGCCAGTTGGTGTGGCTATGACCAGCCTCCAAATGCTCCCCCCCCCCCCACCCCCACCCGCCATATTGAAAAGTTAAAAATAAATATAGTAAAAGGTACATCATTTGAGAGATTTCACCCTTCCCAAAACTTTAGAAAAAGAACATCGAACAGGATATTTAATGTCAAAATGATATATCATATAAGGATGTTTTAAACGTGTTTTTTAAAACATTGTTATGTTATACATCTTGATCTTGACATTGAAATAACCTATCTGATGTTCTTTTTTTAAAGTGTAGTGAAGGGTGATATTTCTTGATTGATATACATTTTCCATATTGCATAATAATTTTCAATCTGGGGGTCACATTCGAGGCCCAATATTAGTCACTCCAACTGGATTTAGTCATTCATATAAATGGCTATCTATTATATTCTCAGCACGTAAATTCTTCTAAAATGCGCTATACCGTTTTGAGACGGAGGGGCACAAAAACATTTCTATGTCTCTTTTCATCCATCCATCCATCTTTCTACAGAAAATTTTCGATCGTTTGTCCAATGTTTATATAATCCATTCTCTTCAAAGTTTACAAAGTCTGCAAAGCTGTTTATTCTGTCATTTTTGCATATAAATAGATAATTTATTTTCATGCCTAAGATATCTGCATCAATGGATATGTGATGATCCCAAATACAGACGATTTCTTGGACGCATCAGCTTCATAAGTCAGTTTGCTTTGTATCATTATTCATTCCGTCCTTCAATGGATCCTGATTCTGATTTTTCCCCTGATCCTGTTGCCAACCTGATTGCACTTCGAAACTTAAATCCGTTAACAGTCATGTTACCAAACTCTCTTAATGGATGTCTCTCATTCATGAGGTTAAAAGTTTAAACATAGATAAATAAAATAAAGTTAAATTAAATTAAATTAATTCTTTTAAAATTTACACTCCTTAAATTCGCATTTTCTGGCTAAGCAATTTTTTGCCAAAATAATAATTACTCGGGGCGTTAGTCCGATAAATTTTATATTATTTGTATAAGACATCTTTACTTTCAAAAGATTTAGTGGACGGAAATTTTGCTTCCATTTACTTTTGGGGTTTAAAAAATAATATTGTAAAATAAAGATTTGAGATGCAATCGCGATTTTAGGTTATCTATTTTTAAAAATTCTTTTTAATGTGGTCTTGATCTATTTTTAATTAAACGATGTTTTCTGTCTTGATCACAATTGATAAAAACTGGAATGAAACAGAGTCAGACAAAGTAGAGTGAACAACACAAGAAATAATAATCTCGTCGAGCTGATTTTTGAGATGATATTTTCTCATTTTCCTTCTGCAGTATCTGACACTGTTATAAACACACATTTTTTTCAGATGTTTACCTTACACCAACTCATACTATTTATTTATTTGAATATAGCTGATATAGAGGGCTAGATTAAAAGCAGTTTTCGTTATATAGTTTGTTTTTTTTTGGTATAATTACCGGTAATCAAAATGTCTGAGGTTCGATCCCAAGATGGGGAGGGGGGGGATTTATTTATTTTTTTTTGGATGGGGGGGGGGAGTTGTATTTTTCTTTCTTGCTTTGTCTGGCACCTCTCATACACACATGTTCAGATCTAATTCTATCACTTGTTGACTAATGATTATTTTGAAAATATGCATGGGCATAATGGTCCATCATTTGACGTGGGAAATCGCCATCTGGCCGCCCTGTTGCCGTGCACCATCTGCGTGCACCTACAGACTATGTTATCGGACCAATTTTGATCGTGATGGCTCAAAAGATTCGTCTCGACCTATGTTGTTTTCTACAATACAGTTTTATAATGATTAAAATAGGTGAGTGTCTATTCATAATAGTCTTTATTTCCCCTCAAATATTGCGGTTCTCCATTAGAATCTTTAAAATATTATTACTTTTACACGCACTTATAACTATGAATCAACAAAGCTCTGTCCCGTTTTGTTTAACGACCTACTTTTCTATTGTGATTCTTTTGCTTTTCTTCTGGATGCAGTATGTCTCCTTATTCATCGCAGGATCTGCAATCCTTTATTGGCATCGTCCAAGTCTTCATAATATCAAAGGATGAAAAGAATGAATTACGTAAATCATTGTTTTAATCCTATTGAATATTGCATCATACGGATCTGAGTTTGAAGGATACTACAGAGGTAAGAGCAAACATCTTTTATTCTAATGATTAGCCAGCCATGCCTTTCTTCTGTATTTCTGGATTCAAGAACTGTATTTTGCTTACAAAGAGGAGAAGAAATAATTTGGTCAATACCGTGAAGATAAATATAATAACGTTTGTCTTTGGCATACAGGGTAGGGAGTATCTTTTGGTTTTTCAGCTGTGTTGACATCACTGACACGAATGATAACAGTTATTGTCAATAGAAGACCATTTTGGACCATCGACTGACCCATGGACTATTCTAGCATATTCTTTGTGATTAGGAAGCAGAAAAAGGAACTCAGTATTAGATACCACAAGACAAAAGCTCCACAAGAAAGGTATAGAAGCAATGAAGCCGGCGTCATTCAGCTCTTTATCATTGTTTTTAGATTGCCATTTGGGTGATTAGTTCTCACTAAAATATATAAATTAGACTATAAGTTTTTGATGTTATACATAGTTTTGTGTGATGCATATTTCATCTGGCAGACAGATATTGTGAATATTTTACTTTAACGCCTATCATCATTAACCTATCTCATACCGTAGCATTGCTGGCAGGGAACAATAGTCGTGTCGTCAAATTGTCTTTCTACTGTTCCAACTCATTGGAAGTGCATAAACACTCCTCGTGACATCGGTATGTAACAAATCCTCTGATTTTAGAGTATAGATAGAATGAAGTTGATGTCACTCTGGTCTTTGTTATTGTTTTTTTTGCCATCCACGTATATGAGTAATTCTAACTTAACTATTATGCAGACTATAAAAGGTCATGGTTACACAGAGTTTTGTGTGTTGGTCCATTATACTTCCGGATGGCAATGTTGTGAGCTTCTTGGCCAAGCGCATATTATATATTGGCACCTTATAATATGTGCCCAACCTAAATCATCAACAAAAATCATCTTCCTTGTTCATTCACGATGGCAACATAAGATTTTTACCTTCTACGGTTGAACCATGTAAAGCGAATACCATAACACTGTAATTCTATAATTCAATTTATTACCTACATTGGTTAAGTAGTTATTAACAGTTCGTTCATATTTCACTGGAACCCAGTGGAGTATTCGTAACCTTATCTCCGCTGAATCAATTTTTAAAAGATTGATCAAGTAGAGAAAATATTTTATATTACCGTAACTACAAACCATGCCATTCGTTATATTTTCGATAATGTAAGAATTACCAGAAGGTTATATATATATATATATGTAGTTTTGGTTACATTAACTCTACACTAATATTTGAAGAGTTCCATGTGGGCATGTAGGCCTGGTGAAAGTATAATTATCCATCTTAATTTCCTGGTCTTTACAAAACGTATAGGTGTGCAGTTAAACATTAGACTACAATTGACTAGACCGTCAAGGTCACCCTTTTCATTTATAAAACGTTGTTGAAATTGTCCTACGCAGCGCAATATCCTTCTTATACGGATTACTGGGTTGCTTCTTTATTCTCTAAAAAACATTCGGAAGACTTCCCAATTTTTGTTCTTGTAGAGGTTGCTATGATAAAAGTCGTTATCTCAGTGGTGACGACTGGCTTAAAACTCATGTTAATCACTCGATTCATTTCTTGTATCCGTTGGATTCGTTTAAAACAGCCCTCAATTGGATACAATAGTCTGATGTCACGTCGCCCAGCAACGGCGGCCATCGTGGTTCTAAACAAAGAAAATCGGTACTTATTATTCTTCATGCTGGCTAGAACTTTTCATATGTCTTGTGACCAGAATGTGTAAAAGTCTAAACATGATCAGATTTATAATGGGGTTTTTTTTTCTTCCTCTGGATAAGCTTTTATGCTCGTCGGAGAAATATTTCATAAGGGCGTCCGCCATTGTTCCGATAGTTTAGAGCCAGTTACTAAGTTACCATGCGTCATAACGAGGGAAGTGACGTTAAGTGACTGTTGAAGAGTTTTAAGAATGGACTAGAATTGGCAGTTTTTTATTGTTATTTCCCGCCATTACATTACAAAACAATTTTTGACATACGAAAAGGCAATAATACACTTTATATAAGAACAAATACTTGATAGATCACTATGAAAAATTCCTATACCTACATTTACATTTGACAGAATCTCGCCAGATACCGTGGTAGATTGTTTGTAACCAAATGTACAAAGGTGTCAATGAAACAATCTAACAACTCTTGCTTCAAACACTAACAAAAATAAGAGCAACTATGCCGATGTCTATCCGTTATCATTTATAAAGGTACTAATAAATACAATGTCGGTTGTGTATAAACGTATTAACAATTCTTTATAAAATATTTGCTAAAGATATCGATTCATTGTGTATCGAAACTGGAATAATATGTAACAAAGAGGCCCATTTATTTATTCTTCAAAGAAAGAAAGCATTACTTCAGGTGTTACAGATTAATAAGCTAATCCGGCCACTCAAACACGGGATTTGTTGGCTGACTAGTGATATCTATGTGTTAAATTTTTAAAGTATGCAATTTTTTAAAACTGGCCTAAACTTTCATTACGGACGCTTCCAATGGCATCCTCGAGAAAGATAAAACCTGAAATGGATCACATAATCACAGAAAATCATAACTCTTGATCGTCACTCATCATCAACATCAATAAGCTTCTTTCTGATAGTGGGGACCGTTAGGACCAAATATCATAGGAATTGTGCAAATGCTGGTAAAAGCATGAAACTTTGCATAATGAAACTTCTTATAACAAAGAATGATTTTGATATAGAACCACTCTGAGAGAGTTTCTGGTTAAACACAAAAGCTCGCTGAAAAACGGAAAAATTGTGGTATAAAATAAAATGGGCAACTAAAGTATTGAGAACGCCGTATTGTTTACATTTCTGTTCGCTACGCTTTGCGAATCGGACAAACGACTTTATTTTTTGTCACACACCTCTTCTAGATCTATTATTATTGTTAAGCTTAATGAATTATTCCATTTTCATGAAAAATGAACTTGATAAGGTAGAATAAGGTGAAAACATCTCCCGTTCGAATGATATTCTTTTGCTGTTATGACTTAGGCTCAGCCGACCGAGTTTTCCGCATTACTTGCAGATATTAACAAGTTGGGGCGGCCAAATTTATATTTAGAGACTGCCAAATATGACGACTTGCACGAAATCACTTTTTGTGCCACTTTATCTCCGATCGATTATGTTGCTAATGTGAAATAAAAAAATACCGTGAACATTCAAGTTCATAAACATTCTTTACCTTATACCATGATATCATATTGTAGGTTTCCACTGATATTTATATGGCATTCCTCCTACATTGCATGACACAGATGAAAATAAATTCATCAACTGTCATTCATTCTGAATTTTACTTTACGTAATTTCTACTTTAGTACTCCAACATACAACAAAATACGACTTTTCACGTGTAAGCCTAGCATTTATTCTGTCAAATTGGCCATCTGGCAATCATCGATATGCGGTCGCAATATGTGTGATCGCTCGTGTAGGCGGCAAATGTGTAGAAAGCGGTGACAGTGATCGTTAGTCACCTTTTTTAAACCGATAATGATGGTACACTAATAAGTAACAAACATATGATGTCAAAAATCTGGTTCCAACTCATTGCAAATGTAAATCCAGTCTTTCGGAGAACTGGATAGTACCTTGTGTAATTGATATTATGGTTTCATAGTGATGTCATCTAATTTTCTAGTTTAAATATATGCTGGTCGTTATTAAAGATCATCTATCCTCGTTCTTTTACACCCCATAACCATAATAATCTTCCTCTACTAAAATAAATATGCCACCTTATGATTCAATATGTAACCTAATCATTATTAGTCCTTCGAAGGACTGGTTACATACACATTTCCAATGGGGGCTAAAGGTGTGACGTCACAACTTCTCTGCCCTATTACTACTAAAGTTTAAGATGTGTAGTGATAAGAATTATGCCGTGCAAATCGGTTGTATTAATTTAATACTTTATCGAGGTCTGCATTTACTCCAAAATCAACTGATACTGATACAATCATTATTAAACTATGGTTATGAATTTTTGTCCGATGACAGGCAAAGAACGCCAATCATGGAAGGTGTACTAGATTATTGCAGAGATTGTCACAATGGCAAAACAAATTTTCAATGAAATGATTGATCAAACTAAATGCGTCATATGCCAAAATGATAGCCAGGAACATTTGGAGTGCCCAACCAAAACTATCTCTATAGTCCTCTCTATCAAGACGTGCTATTTAGGGTTACAAAACAGTTGAAGCAACAACAGATGAATTTTTGTGATGCACCTTGCCGAGGAATAAGGGTTTTAAGTTTTCTTCGTGGGTGAAGGCTCTGGCACTGCTTCTACTCTCACACACCATGCCTTAGTTTGGCATAATGGAGAGAAAGATAAAGTGAGTAAATGTGACGCTTAAGGAAACAACACAAAACAAACATATGTCATGTCGGGACTAAACTTCCATGATGAATACACTGCAATAGCGCCAGCAGCAGTGATAGAAAATATATACTGAGCCCAGCAGGCGCTTATCTGACGTGCAGTTCCTTTCCTGTAGCTGAACTCAAAAGCTGCACGGGATTTAGACAATGGAGCTTAATGAGGAAATAAAACTGGTTGCGGAAAGAATTGCGGATGCAGTCCTACAATCCAAATTGATGTAAGTGCCGGAGGCATATACACAATACCACGGCAATTGGTTTCTTGCCTTTTTTCTCATTGTGAGAGGAGTCTTCAAGACGGAAGCTGGGACATGAATCGGGTCAACTCGAAAATATCTAGGAAAAAGAATAAATGGAAAGCAACCTGGGATTTATAAATTGTCAGAGATTGGGACATTTTACATGGCTTCTAGCTGTTTAATTGAATAATTGAGAGTAAAAAAGGTCATACAACCAGGTTGTATTAACAATTTTTTATTCCTGTGAATCTTCTAAAGGAGGGGATATTCCTTTATTTTTAAAAAGGATATTTCTAGATTATTTAACTCAACAGTGTGGGAACGGGGTGCTATAAATATAATGGGTACTCTAAATAAGACAAGATTGAACACCAAACATAACCCTTTGAAGGCAGTTTTGGAGCCATGTAAGACTCTTTGCTCATCTCTCTTATGCTCAAATGACTATTGTGAGTAGCTATATTGATGGTGATGTCATTGTTAGTCCTGATGAATATATACCGCTCAGTCAACTCATGTTAAATTAATTAGAAAGAGCAATGCCAGATAAGTCATTGGAGACAAAGCAAAACGTGATATCACAAAGCTAAAATTACCATTACCACGGTGTAGTAGAGTAAAGGTGCATGCTTTAACCTATTCAATAGGTGTAGTCATCACTTCACATAAATTGGTAATTTGCATTTCCTCCCGAGTAATTGATCTGTCAACTGATATTGCCAACTCAAGTTTGTTCTAAAATTGAAAATGAATAACTTGTTTGTCTGATTTCACTTAAAAACAACAGCCAGTGACAATCCTTCTTCCACTACATCACAGGATAGTTTTCAGGTATGTATTTCTTCCAGCATCCCACCAAAGAGAATCTTGAGACAGTAAGATACTATTTTCCCATTCTCCATACAACACATTGATTGTATAATAGTTGCCCCATGCATTTTTGGACGTCTATGAGTTCTCAGTAACACGATGAAGCATAATTTGCCCAACCTGTTGCTTGCTGATTCCACCAGCTTTGAATCAAACAAAAGCAAAAAGAAATGCAATATGGATCCAACAACCTCACATTCTCAGCTTTCAATGCCAGATTCGTGGACAATGTGTCTTTGATCATATCCCATATTAGACTACAACATGGTTACAGCCCAACAACGTATGGATTAAAGAAGGCAATTCACAGTCTCGATCCTAAACAAGTGCCTGACATAAGTGCCTGCTCCACTCACTTTTTCCGATCCTAAACAAGCACATGAGATAAAAGTTGACCAACCGTTTTTTTTTAATCGAAAAGCACATCCTAGATGGGAATGGTAGAACACTAACTCAAAATACTTTGCTAAACATCATTCAACCATTTTGACCAATCAATATTGAATTTCTTTGAGTTAAGTGTTCGGCCTTTAAACAATAGACGGAGATGATGAAGGTCAGCTTGCTTGATCGATTTTGTTTGAAAATATGATTTTATTATATTTTGTTCATGTTGGCTTTTTTGTATTGAGTGAATGTATTATCTACCAAATTCAGCCCATTGATTAGTGGACAAAGAATAAATACAAAGACCTGTCCACAAGAGACTGGTATTTCAGTGTTGTGTCATGTTCTGTTATGAATCGTGTGCTTTTGTGAATTTTGTTCACTTGTAGAAACCATCGTGCCCTAAACAATCTTGTTTACATGAGCTTTGGCTTTGGAGTGCCTGTCACAAACTCAGGAAAATCTGGAGTTCAAACCTACAGAGGGAAATAAAGAAGAGACTGTTCCTGGCAACGGTAGAGTCAGTGCTTCTATATGTAGCAGCGACATGGACTCTAACAAAAGCCCCTGAGAAGCCACTGGACGGCTGCTACACCCGTATGCTGCGGATGGTCTTCAACATAAGCTGAAAAGAGCACATATCAAATGAAAAGCTCTACAGTGACCTCCCCCCAGTGACTTCGAAGATACAAAAGAGAAGACTGAGATTTGCGGGGCACTGCTGGAGACACAAGGAGGAGATTGCAAGCAGTCTTGTGCTATGAGAACCACCTGAGAGAACCAGAAACAGAGGCAGGCAGAAAAAACATACATTGACTGCCTGCTAGATGACACATGAATGGACAACATCCGGGGAGCTGCGTACCCTTATGGAGGAAAGGACAGTATGGCGAAGACTTGTGGCTCATGTTGGGCGCCCCAAGGGGCGGCCTAAGTTAGTAAGTAAGTACATGAGCGTTGTCCTCATAATAGAGTCCAATGCATTGGATATAATCAAGGGACAGAACCTGTGACAAATGCATATCCCAAATACACATTTTAACAAGCACAACTAATAATCTGGGATATGCTGACGTCTTATGAAAAAAGTAGTAAGCAATTACTATTGTCCGGAACACAAATTAGAAACCGAATTAAACTCCGGCTCCATTATCCCTAAATATCATGGCTCATGATGACAACTACTTATCTAGTGGTCAGATGGTCAATAATGGGTGGTCAATTGGTCATTTAGTGGTATTATACATATTAAATAGGGAATTTCCATAAGTGAGTTATTATTATTGACCTGCTGTCGAGCTTACGTATGTCATTGTGATTATCAACTTGACTATCATATTTATGTGATTTAGGAAGATTGGTCATCTGGTCAGCAATTGGTCATTTGGTCAATAAGCTATAATAACCCTACGATTCACAATAAAAGGGAATGCTTCCGGAATTTCAACATTAATCTTATTTTCATTTGCCAATAATGTATATACTTTGAAATATCTACAAACAATAATGATTTTATGATTGTTATTGAATGGTCATTTATTGGTCAGTAATATGGTCAGTTTGAATAATTTGCCCAATTGTGGCATCTACTTTATACTGCAGTGCTGAACATACTTCGAATTCCATGATAAGAATTTGTATTTTAACTACAAAAAGGTTGTCGCTCATTTTGTTTTTATCAGTGGTCATTTTGGTAATTTCGTGGTCAATTCAGAGCTGAACCGTAATAGGAATGTGTTAATTTGTCTCTTATCTAAAGCGTACGACAAATCCTTAAACGCATTTTGCCTTCAATTAAATTTTGAAGTATTTATTGTCGCCGATGTGTCTATTTTATATAGCAATTAGAGGGTTTTAATGAGTGGTCAGTTGGTGGTCATTCCGGTCATTTGTCAGGGTGGTTCTATATCCATAATTGTTTGTACGGCCACTCCCTTCGTTGTCACCAAATTTCATGCTTTTACCACAATATGCACAATTTTGGTCCTAACTGCCTCCACTATGACCACCATTTACTCACTTTCTATATTATTGGAGTTCCTCTGAAACACATAACATCTTGTAATATGAAGAACGTAAACCTCAAATTATGAAGAAAAAAATCTGAAGAATAAATGAAGCGCAAAATGGACTTTTAATCATCAGTTGTTATATTTTAATGTGACTGTAATCTCCCATGTCTCTCCAAGATGGCCCAAGTCTCCTTCTTTGTGTCTCAAGTCTCCTTGACCTGTACCGATTATCCCATTTTAACTTCCGATTCTAAATCAATTATCCCGTTCAAATCATCAAAGTATTTGTTTTCAATTTCTTATAAAATGCAGGATTCAAAGCACTTGATGTGAACAAATGAAAATCTCTGCTTTTGAAATAACGTTTTGAGAAATGTCCAAATTTACAAGTGGATTATTGTCCCATCTCTCCCACTTCTCCCCTTTGTTTGAAAAATACATTCATCTCTTTTTGACACCATTTACGTGTAACATGAACGACTCATTTGCAATTTGGAATTATGCGCTGCACTAGAGGTTAGACTAATTGTATTCTCCACAGTGTTACGCGTTTGTTTTTTTTTTTTTGTTTGTTTTTGTTTTTTTTTTTGTTTTTGTTTTTTTTTTTGGTGCGGCTATATGGTCTTGTGGTATGGCATTCGCTTTCGGATCTAAAGGTCCTGGGTTCGAGCCTCGTTCGGCGCATAGCTGAGTCCTTTAAAAAGGCTCTTTACTCACTTTCTCTCACCTACTCACGTGTAAAATGAATACCCGACCGTTAACAGCGTTGTCTCTGTTGGAAAACAATTGTAATATCGCCTAACATAATGTGTCATGTCTCGTTCTACATGTTACGTGTTGCTGTTGGTCAGGGATCCTTTGTAAAGCGCTTTGAACACGTTTAGTGGATATTGTTCTATATAAAAGTTCACATTAACCCTCTTATCGTTATCTTACACCAGTGCCTGCTCCCTAATTTGTCACAGAAATCCACAGAAACAGTAGGTACTTGTTTAAAAGGATGATTATGATTATGTGTATTTTAATTTTTAAATCCAATGTAATTTAAACGATTTTGGTCTCATATTCTTGAGTTACAGAGCGATGGCAATTTTTATCATGATTAGCATTTATTCCGATTGGCATTCGTTTCCATCAACCGCCAATCCTTTTTCAATATTATGGAGGGCACAGCTCTCGAGAACAAAGATTAATCCGATTTTTAATAAATGAATCCTGTATAAGAGCCTCAGAGGAATGATTTCCTCCCCTCCTCTCTCTCTCTCTCTCTCTCTCTCTCTCTCTCTCTCTCTCTCTCTCTCTCTCTCCTCTCTCTCTCTCTCTCTTTATATATATATATATATATATATATATATATATATCAATCTCTCTATCTCTCTATTTACGTCTCTAGTTTCTTTCTCTCATTCTCTCTCTCCCTCTCTCTCTCTCTCTCTCCCTCTCTCTCTCTCTCACATACACACACACACACACACATTCTCTTTCATCTATCTATCTATCTATCAATTTCTCTATCTATTTTCTATCTACCTCTCTCTTTTCTTTTTCTCTTTGTCTCTCTCCTCTCTTTCACTATCTCTCCCTCCCTCTCTCTCTCTCTCTCTCTCTCTCTCTCTTTCTTTCTCTCTCTCTCTCTCTCTCTCTCTCTCTCTCTCTCTCTCTCTCTCTCTCTCTCTCTCTCTCTCTCTCTCTCTCTCTCTCTCTCTAAGGTTTATGTAGGCAATAGACATTAGAATAGTTCTGTATTAGCATCATGCCGCTGGCTTCATTGATGATGATCCTGAGCAAATACAAATGTTATATTTTAATTATCTTGTATTGAAGTCCTGAAATTGTTTTATTTAATGTAGACGTCTATATTTGATGATGCCATAATGTAAGGACCACATGCAATCTATATTCCAAATGAACAATATTCAGTTTTTCGCTTATCTGCATTATTATTAGTATTATTGTTTTCTTCTTTTCTTCTTATATCTTATTCTCATGTGTTTTTTTTTTTCTTTGTTGTTGGTCGTGATTATTAATGCAATATACAGGTTCCCAGTAATGATGATGATGATGATGATGATGATGATGATGATGATGATGATGATGATGATGATGACGATGATGATAATTTTAATACTTATAATAGTAATTATACTAATACTAATAATAACAATAATAATAATGATAATAATAATACTAATAATGTATTAATCATTATCATTATTATCACTATTATTATTATCATTATTGTCATTATTATCATCATCATCATCAGCATCAACATTTAATGACTTGCACAGCGTCCCAAATCCAAATGAACAGGCCCTGGGCACATTTACATATTACAGTCCAGATTAAAGGAATCTTGCCTCCCTATGCATATGATGCAAGGTAACTCCAAACAGATCGCAATTGAATTCATTTCTTTTCATTAAAGGCTACGCTCTTTAAAGATGCAGCATCGTATGTGATTCGAAGTGAATAAAAGCCATAAGGCCTGTGGAGTCGGAATTTATCCCGGTTTCTATTGGGTTAAACCGGCAATACCAATTGCTTGCTACCCGTTGGATATGTGGGTAGACTATCGCAAAGTATTTTCCTCCAGATCCAATAGACCGATCTACAAAATCATTGCTGTGTGGACGGGGGATATGAAAAAAATCAACTACTTCTAGTATCGATACCGGTTCTTTGTGTGTGAAGCGAGTTCTCTACCAACGGGGATGTTGATAAAATGATATATTAATAATACCGTATCTAGTAAGACATAACCTTTAAAGTTTAAGTTTGGGATGAAAAAATCTAAGTCTAACTGACTCCATCAGAATCCAAGACCAAGACTTTGTTAGGATTTAGAAAGATGCCCATGTGTAAATAAATTTTTAAAATTTATTTGATCGGGAGATAACCACGGTAATTGGATTCAATAGTCTGATGTCACGTCGCCCAGCAACGGCGCCCATCGTGGTTCTAAACAAAGAAAATCGTTACTTTTTATTCTTCATGCTGGCTAGAACGTTTCATATATCTTGTGATCAGAATGTATAAAAGTCAAAACATGATCAGATTTATAATAGGTATATTTTCCTCTGGATACACTTTTATGCTCATGGGAGAAGTATTTCATAAGGGCGTCCGCCATTGTTCCAATAGTTTAGAGCCAGTTACTAAGTTACCATGCGTCATTACGAGGGAAGTGACGTTACGACTGTTGAAGCGTATTAAGATCAATGGATAATCCGACGATTATGAAACAAAAAATAGAATCTTCCACGATAGACGCGAATTCCATGTTTGACTCCCTGTTGAGAATCACCCCAATAGTTATGCATGTCTTTTGTCATTGGGATAAAGTGTGTCGCTGTGTCCAACATGCATTAAGATGAGAGTGAAGGAGTATTATTTCGAATCCGTGAAAACTCACAGAGCCTCAGTTTGTCCTGGTTCTTAAAGAGACAACAATTATCCGTTGTGCTGTGGATAAAACTCTAGCTAATCAAAATGAATTCTCTGCTAAATCGAACAGACACCAACTAGCCTATAAAAGGTGAGTGAAATGAGAGGTCAGATAAAAATTTGGGTAATAAATTGGATCTAAAATGACTTCCTTGCTTTTAAGTCAATTGCTATACCAATTGACTTACACAGATAATAGTATCAGGCTTTAAAACTGTATGTCATACCTTTCTACCAAGACTCCAATAAGAGTCCCGTCGAGGTGGATTACTCGCTGCTTGATTATCCAGATTTGGCTTACAGACATGGACCTGGATTGTCTTTATATATATATATATATATATATATATATATATATATATATATATATATATATATATTATTTTAATATTTACCACAATGTTTGAGACAGTCTACATTAATGTTTCAGGCCTAATTAGCCATCGTCAGGATATATATATATATATATATATATATATATTATAAAAGCTCCCTTGTCATGAGTTGGTCATTGACATACAGCGACGATATATGTAGCATAAAACGAATTACTGGAAAAATTGCTTGCAATAGACTGCTTGCTTTTGGAAAAGTATTATCAAATAATAAGATATGTCCATAAACTTTATCACATTGATTTTCCGCCCTGATCAAATCTAAAAAAAACAACATAAAAAGGCGTATTTCAATTTAAAATTTGACTACGATATTTTTTAATCCATATCTGTGATTTGATTATTGAAATTCATACTCGAAATCAAAGTGAGTTGTTAAACTCATAGTTGAAGAGATTTGTGCATGCGCTCTTTAACTCTTTCCGTCGTATAAAGTGAAACCTTTATTATTCTGCCCCTCCCATTGGAAAACAGTTTCATATCTTAGTAAATACGTAGTCGTTGAATAATGTTTAGAACGCGTTGAATAATATACGATTCTTTCATCTCTTTGTATTAATTAACCCTCTCCTTACCGACTATTTTCAGTATATTTCCCAAATTGTCATGCTTACCCAACACTGATATATTCACACTCAAGCTAAAAAGCATGCTAAACATAAATCTACTCTGCAAAATAACAATAAGTTCTTATTAACTAAACAAAGTGTTTTCTTGCAATTTGGTGATGTACAAAAAAAAATCGGAAAAAGAAAAATGTTAATTTTATCGTAACAAAAGTGACGATAGCCCTGTAGTTGGTAAGGAGAGGGTTAAACGAGTTATTTTTAGCGTGCCCAATAACACAACGAGCTTACGAGAATGTGTTATTGCACGATAAAAATATAATGACTTTAATAAATGCAACGAAATTCTACCCCTCCAAGTAAGATTATTGGATATTTTGTAACAAAATGGTATGGCATTAGTACTTCTATTCACCATAATTTGTATCTTTTTCCTTCTGTTTGAATGACAAATTGAACCAAGACGAAAACCGTTGGATTTGTGTTCATGCGCACCAAAAGATTATTTCTAATTACCGATCAGCTGTCTTTACACCTGATTTCACACGCGTTCAAGCATTATTCAACGATTAGATATTTACTAAGAAATAGGGTTTTCCAATGACAGGGGTTAAACAAAAAAATATTTAACAATTGCAGAATATTTTTGCACATTTTATTGTTGTGAAATACTTCGTTCAAGACAGCTGATTGGTAATTAAAATAATCTTTTGATGCGTCCAACGTTTTTTCTAATTTGGGCCAAATTGTCATACACGTGGTAGCTGGAAAAACACAAATTATGGGGAATCGATGTAGATACTACTAGCAAACAATTGGTCACGAAATAACTAAGAATATTAACTGCAGAGGTGGAGTACACGTATTCTTTCATTTCTTTGTACTCGTTATATTTAATCGTGCAAAAACACATACTCGCTAGTAGTGTTATATGGCACACTAAAATTAACTCGTTTAATAAATAGAAAGAAATGAAATAATCTTATAATATTATTCCTCTTTACGGTACTTTATTGAGCTAAATCGCTTTATGTGTAGAAAAAAAGGACAAACACAAAAACTGGATACCCGTTGCAACAAATATTTCATAATTTATTTACTTTTCATTGTTGTGGAATATTGGCTGCATGTATTTAATATCATCCAAAAATATCAAGCAATATAACAATATTTATGCGTGTTTAATACCTCGAAAATCAATATTTTACAAAGTTTGGTAGTTTGTATCGGATCAATTGATACTGTATAAATCTGTTGCGTTTATAACGGAAAATACTGGTTTGTGATCAATGCATTTTTTTCATGATTTGAAAACTGGAAATATAATGTGTAATTTATATATTAAGGACGTTTTTTTGATCTTATAGATGTTTTAGAATGATGGTCCAAATAAATGAATGTTTTTGTTGGGACTTTTGTTCGTTTATTTTGTTTGTTTTCGTTGGGTTTCTTCTTTGTTTATCTTTGTTTTGATCGAATCGAGATAAAAGTAATTTAAAGAATTAAGACTTTTAGAAAATATTTGTTACATTCCATTCACAATTAAGATTTTTGATAGAATTTTTCATTCATCATTATATTTCCCTACAAACCAGTCATAATTTTGCTGTTTTTTGTTTTTAAATTAAATTGATTCTACATATTGACCTCCTCGTGCTGTTGAAAACATCATAAATCGCTCATTTCCGTAATCGGAAGCATAATTAGTCTCTCTCACGAAGCTCTTTGTTATTGCGAATTTCCCTGGTCATATTCCGTTGTCGTGGCATTGAAATATCCACCTGAGAGATTGCCTCCAAGTAACAGTAACAATCCATGAAAGTGATTGCCATTTCCACAAGCATAATAATTGGCAGTAGAACTAATTTGACAGATATTACATGAGTATTACGAGTATATAATAATTACTTATCATCGTAAATAGGAGATGTAATGAGATATTGATTAGGACACTGGTCTATCCCCAAACGTCCAAACCCGTTATAATAAGAGAAAGAGAAATAGACAACCAACTGTCAACTCAATCCGGGATCAAAACATGTGCCTTGACATTGGAGTCAAATTCTCTCCCAAAATAATTTTCTAGACTCCCGTTAGTGTCAATGTTAAAATGTATTTTTCCCAATTTTGTGTTGGTTCGAACTCTCAAGTTTTAAAAGATTGAATCAGACACAAAGCTGATATTTCAAACGTGAGATAGCAATACATCATATATCATACCATGTTTAGGCTTACTAAAAATACACTGACATTTTATATCAAGTAAATAATTCGACCAAGTACTAAAATGTGAAAAGCTAAAAGTGAATCAAATCAAAGCTATATCTGTTGTTTGAAAATAAGAATAATATCAACAAGATCATCCATAATTGACATATATTAAAACTAATATAGCTCTTGGTGACATTTTGAAATAGTCAATCGATTGAAATCCGTTATAAGCATTGACTGTTTTAAAATGAAGGAGTTTTGCAGCTTTGTCAAAGAAAGAGCTTGTTATATATAATGTCGACTTGCCACCCTAGATAAATTGAACCCAATATGAGTAAGAATACCTCATTTGATCAACTGTGAGAATTTATACAGACATTAAAGATCACATCTCTAGTCCCATTGTCTTAGAGATGAAGGTGGCGTAATTTCAGAAATGGATGATGTTGCATGCAATTTAAAGATGTCTCGTCATTGCTTAAGAGATGAATATGACTTTTAGTTTCTGACACATTGTGTGTATGAATGTGTATGCCAATAAAAGTGATAGATGTATCGCCATTGCTTTAGAGAATTGTGTAACGGATATTTTAGACATCATGGATGATGTTACATGAATTTTGTATGACAGTTAATACCTTTAAAGAAACAGCCATTCTTCTGCCCATCCCGTAGATAATAACGCTTCATGATATTAAGTTAACAAAAAACCTAAATAAAATATTTCTTACTCTCCCGCATGTTATTAATCCGTGCAACGATTGGAAACACGTACGGAATTTCAAATCGCAAGACTTCAAGAATCTTACTTTATATCCCTGATCCTATGTACGTATATATTTCTGGGGGTAAGATAAAATAGAAAAAGAATTCTGGAAAAAAAAGAAAACATAACAATCGCTGAACATGAATTCATCTTTAAATTTAAGAAGTACAATAAACCAACACATGAGGGTATTGAGAAAAAACGTATGTAAAAAAGTCAAGTCAACTTGACTACTACATTTCCAAGTTTAAGAAAAAACATCTTGACACTAGGACCAAATAATGTGATACGTGTAGAATAATATAATTTAATATCCCATAGGAAGGTTACGCATCCCGTTTGACTGTTTTTAAGCTTTTATTTTATATTTGGGCAACAAGTGGAAAAGAGAGCAATGCACGTTCCAGTAGAAAAGTGCAAGACCAGCCTCTTGGCTGTTAATGCGTGGAATTGGTATTAAAAACGACGTATGATGGAAATAATATGTCTACTTCTGGATTATACACACACACACACACACACACACACACAGAGAGAGAGAGAGAGAGAGAGAGAGAGAGAGAGAGAGAGAGAGAGAGAGAGAGAGAGAAACAAACACACACCCATGTTTTTTATGCTATCGTGTTTTCCTTTGCTTGAGTTAAGAAAACCTTGTATCTATACAATTTTGTCGGGTGACTACGTGTATCATTTAGAGTTTGTAGATAGCCTGATAACCGACAAGGGAATGATCATTTCATTAGCGGGCAGAGAATGCTCTAATCAATGTGACAAGCTAGAGATTGGAAATATACTCATCACATACAAAAAACTCATGGATCAAGAAAGCATTCACTGCGTGATTGAAACATACAAAAGTACAGGCCAACAAATTCGCCTAGAAATAAATTACATAGCCAAATGTAGCCAAATAACATATATATTATAATGGGTTCTTTTTCAATTAACTAACGGTCTGTAGTAGCGGGTTGGGGAGGAAAAATAAAGTGTGTAAAATGTATAAAATCTATCTATTTCAGTTCAGAAGAAAATGAAAATGTTGATATAAGCTATCACGACAATAAACAATTTTCATATTTTGGGATGCTTTCAAAATGTATGCAATTGGAATTTTTGTAGCCGTTGTGATAATCTAGTCTAAGGTTTTACACAAACAACTGCCTTGTTGGTTGCTTTCGATTGAAATCACATTTACTCTTCAAAAAGTTCAAAAATGTCTGCCGAGCTTGACCAACATAAATTGCTAACAACTAAGTAACAGATAATCCTATAGACAACGATTATGCACACTCGTATTTGTCTAACTTATTGTTTACTTGTGATTTTTATTCTTATACACATAGACAGTCTCAAACAGTTGACAGACTAAATGGTGACATTTTTCTGGCTCAACATTTCTGTTAATTGTGCATCTTAAAAGTAAGCAAAAAGGGACCAAGCTTAGATGTACAGAAAACTGTCCTAGGACAGTTAAATTAACCTTTATCCAATACAAAAAGGGACTTTCACGAAGGCAATGCAATAGCTCATTCATAAGTGACATATTTTCTTTTTATACTCTCATGCTTCCTTCGCATTTCCCGACTGAGCACCCCAAATCTTCTTTTTGATCTCCCGAGTAGAAGAATAGCTACATCCGAAGTTCACGTAAAAATTGAAAATATATAAGGCTATTAAATAGCATATTAATACTAATCCATAAAAGTTGTTGTATATATGTTTAAGAAATACGCTTTTAAGGATGTAAAATTACATGATATTGATATTTAATCTGTTCAATCCTAGTCGCTCATTCCCTGTCTTTTAATGAGATGATTACGTAAATAAATTACTACTGCATACAAACTTTATCTACTAATAAATCAAAATATTTTGACATCTGTTTTTATTAAGCATCCGAAGTTGAGTACTGAATAAAAGACATTTATTTATTTGAAAAATGTAATCATTTAAATTTTTTTCATCTAAGCATCTTGCAGTAATATCCTTTAATTAATTATACCAAATTCAAATAATCATGTATTTAAAAGTGTGGTGTGTTTAATCTACTTAACAGTTTTCTCTTCGTCATTTTTGTAGTCAATTTTTGTATAAGCGGATGTCATATTAATTACAATTTTGTTATATTGTTTTCAATATTTTTCTAAGAATTTAATGATAGACCTAATGCATATTCATACTCTATGGTATTATATGTTTTTTGAAACGTACGAGTATTGTGTCGTGTAATCATTTTTTCTGAGATATTTTAATTCCATACTTTTCCCACGTATGAATACAGTTTCAAAAAGAAAAAAATAATAAATAAATAAATAATGAAGCATACATAAATAGGTCATGAAATCAACTTAGAGTTCTATGGCTTAGAAAGGGGAAGTTTGTTTACTTGTATGTTTTACACCATGCTAAGATTACATGATAATAAACTAATTCATCAAATGGCAGATTAGAATTATTTGAAAGGCTATATAACTAAACCAATATATTATTGACAGCTTCCCCACTTCCTTTTCCACAGCCGATGATGCCTCAACGACTGACTCTGCTTCACTGTTGCAGCTTATGCCTTTATTTTTGACTTTCTGTTCTACGCTGCAAGTAAGTTTTTATTGAGCTAACAGACTCCCTTTTTGATGACTGTAGAGAAGGGAGTCTTTCCTTGAGTAACGTTTATAATACAAAACGAGTATGCCAACATTTTGTTAGTGTGGTTGGCATGTCGTTTCGTGTGCAGTCCTAGCAGATATCAGATATTCTCCCAGATGAAAATACACTCTAATATAGTTGTTGAGACACAAAATACAGGACTTGTCACACACGGTTAAATAGTCCATCACGTCAAAACAAAGATATCGATGTCTTTGATGGGAAATATGAGCTGTCTTTGGCTCTAACGACGAGATTGATCCACCTTTCATCACGTGACACAGATAACTAATAGGCGAATCAGTTCGATGGATAAATATTGATGGAAGGTGAACACCGATTTGAAAGGATTATGCCAAGACCTAATAAAACAAACCATTTACACTTTGATTTTGATTCAAATCTTCCACTGTGTTTCACAACAACCGATTTGTTATTCAATAAACTAAATACAATTGCCAAATAATGATAGCATTGCTTGGGTCATTTAAAAATTCAATTTTGTTTCTTGTTACTGCGTATTTGCTTTCGATACATGAACATGATTGAAAAAACAATATCTCCATCTTGTATACGCTGGATTTTTTGTTGTATCGAATCCGAAGACCAATGATTACTCCCAGTCGATAACATTGCCTGAGTCATCAAACATTCAATTATGTTTCTTATTACTGTATATTTGCTTTGAAAAATAATTCATAAGCAATATTTCCATCTTGTATACACCAGATCTTTTATTGAATTGAATCCAGAGACCAACGATTACGCCCAGTCGCCCGACCAGGAAAGTGATATCAATTATGAATCTTCCGTGTTGTGTATTTTTCAAGAGCAGCAGGAGATCAACATGTAGCCATCTATTCCTAGTCTAGTTTTTCGCAACTTGTGTAGTCTGAATTGCAAAATTGGCAAGTACATCCTTCAGCATCAAAGACGTCTATATAGGGGTCCGGATATCCTTCACATTCTGTTAAAAGAACCCGCCTTGTCACGGTAGACGTATATGTACACACTTTATGGTTGGATATTCTATAGGGCATTTCATAAGTTCCAACCTGAAAGAGACGAAGAAAAAAATGTTACTAAAAACCAAAATGTTCTCTCTCTCTCTCTCTCTCTCTCTCTCTCTCTCTCTCTCTCTCTCTCTCTCTCTCTCTCTCTCTCTCTCTCCTCTCTCTCTCTAAATATGTTATAATATATATATATATATATATATATATATATATAATAAATAACATATTATGTATATATATATAAACATTATATTATATTTATATATTATATCCATTTGCCTTAGGGTTTTCCATACTCAATGCGTGTCACTTTGATATATATTATATGCCCCATAATGTTTTTGCAGTCATCTTTCTATTTCTCACATTGCACGATGCCGGTTATGTCACCTTTCTATGCTTGTATCTGATTTATGCATTCACACCAATTTCGAGTGAGTAAATTGTCATGATTTTGAAAAACTAAACTTTTTAAACCTGCTCTTTCATGGAATCCCAGTTTTGAGAGTTTTTGGAAAGACGAGGGACATTTTTATCAACCGATATATGAAGGATGAGTTTTCTGGTTAAATTTTTTAAACATGTTTTTCAGAGCACTAACTTAAAGTGTGTAAAAAGCCAAAGTTCTGTCACCATTGGTCTATACTCCGACACGAACATTTCCTACAAGACTAGAGACCGCATGTTTGCCGACCCATGAGATATTTTAAAATGATCATGGGATGGTGATTAAAGAAGTTAAAAAAGCTTTGAGTGGTATTCCAGTATAATTAAGAAGTTAAAAATCCAAATCTATTGCTTGAATTATGTATTATAGTAAAAATTATGTTTTATTGAGAGGTTACCACAGGGACGGCATAGCTCAGCAGTACGGTCTTTGCTTCGTGTCCGAAAGGTACCGCGTTCGAACACCCGCTGCGTTGAGTTGCTTTGAGCAGGTCACCTCGCCCTAGCTCAATTTGCGGCGCTACATTGCGGCTGACGCCTGGGTTATTCCTGTCTTCCCTTGGAATAGACACTAGAGACAAATTAAAGGAACTTTTTCATTGTCAAAATAATTATCATTCAATATAACACCAGAGGGCAAGGGCACATTTTATAATCTCGATTTTCTTCAAACAATGTTTCGTGTCCCCTCCATTATATCGTTTAGTAAAACTAACACGCCAGAGACTCTAGTTTTATCTTGTGATATATACTTTCAAGTGTCTATAATAGATCAGAAA